>NW_022196896.1:47926774-47927981 GCF_008632895.1 Mastomys coucha
TCTCTCTCTCTCTCTCTCTCTCTCCTACCTTTGTGCCTCCATGATCCCCACCATGATGATAATGGACTAACCCTCTAAAACTGTTAGTCAATCCACCAATTAAGAGCTTTCTTTTATACAAGTTTCCCTAGTCATGGTATCTCTCCACAGCAATATATCAGTATCTAAGACAGAAAGTAGCAATTGTTCCTTTTGCAAAATCTTAAGATGATAAACAGGACTTAGCTCAGATATTTTTCTTTGAACAAAATCAATTTTACAGACTTGATAATTTACTAAAGTACATTGAAATTCTATGTTCACAAACTTAAAGGCAGATACCTAAGGCATTTACATAAAATATTTTATAAACTGGCAACTAATGATAAATCATGACATTGTTTAAAATATGAAACCTTTGCATCAGACACTTAGATTTACAGAAAATAGTCTTTTAAGTATCCTGATAACACATTTAATAGGAATTACTTTTGGTGGGAATAGATGCATTAGACGATAGGAGTTTACAGAAATATTTCCTAAAGCTTTAACCTTTGGGAAATGTAGAAAAAAGATTAATTTACTGTCTGTTTAAATCTATACTAACAAGAAAATATTACTTCTAACACTTGCAAATTTTTTTTCTTAAAATATAGTTGTGCAAGCCTCTATTGAAGTGAGAATAGTATAGGAGTGATGTGTTAATTTGCTAAGGACTGAAGGTTTGTGTGACTGAGTGCTGCTACTGTAGTGAGGTGAGGAATTACCACCCACAATGTTGAAACTATGATATAGGCCTGAAGCTGAGACAATGGTACATTTCAGAGACAATACACAGCTACCTAACTCTATTAGCTAAGACTCTTTAGAATATTTTCTTGCATTAGAATCTAATCATGCATTCATGCTATCTATTTTATAGAATATTTCAAAAATACAAAACTTTCCAATGTACCCAGCATCTGGATATAAGATGTTCATAATTTAGAATAATTTTTCAAGAAATGAACCATCACCAGTAACATTAAACAACTCGTTCCTGGTCTAATGTAATTAAATGAAAGATGAATTATGTCTTCATGCTTTACTACATAATGTAGGCATGAATTACAAAACTATCTTATATGATTTAAACGTACAAAAACATTTTTTTTCTGTACCTGACAATTTGTAATTATTTTTTCTTTTTTTTTATTTCTTTTTTTTTATTTTAGATATTTTCTTTAAT
>NW_022196896.1:47935534-47985257 GCF_008632895.1 Mastomys coucha
TGCGGCTCCCCTGGGAGTCGTGGGGCCTGTGGCTCCAGGCTGGCTGCTCAGGTCTCAGAAACTCACCCTAGAGAAAATGGCGGATCCTGCCCGGGTCTCTAGCCTAAGGCGTCTCCGGGCTGGCTGCTCCAGTCTCAGAAACTCACCCGAGAGAAAATGGCGAATCCTGCCCGGGTCTCTGGCTTAATCCAATTTGTAATTTTTAAAAGTATATTTCCGCATTGGCTGAGTTAGATAAGTATTTACTTTGTATCCATGAGGACCTGAGTCCTCAGCACCTGAAAAATAATCCAAGCATTCTGTTGTATACCTGTGATCCAAGTATGGGGAGGCAGAGGCAGGAAGAATAATAGAGCTGGTTGACCGGGCAGCCAAGACTAATGTTCCCTCCCCAGGTCAATGAAAACCCTTGTTTCATAAAAAATGGGAACCAAGAACTCTGTTCCTGAGGAATGAAACAAGATATTTTCTCCAGGCCTACATACACACATGCATGCACTTATGCATGCACACACACATGCACACACATTACAGTCAAATGACATTCACACATACTTATTCCGTACTCTTCAAATTATCAATTCATTCAGTTTGTATCTACCATTTTAGCTTCAGCTCTTTTTTCTGTGATTTTTATTGCTGATTTATGCTTTTTTCTGCCTTATATTAAACATTTTCTTTCTTTCCTTCCTTCCTTCCTTCCTTCCTTCCTGCCTGCCTGCCTTTTACTAATTTGGCAAATAACTCTGGTACTTCTCCTAAGTGATGTCCCTGAAAATGTAAATGCCTTTAACATGTTTATTAATCTAACTTCCATATTTTATTTTCTTTCTTTTTAAAAATGTTTGTATGGATATATATGGATATATATGGATATATATACTCTCATAAATCATATATATATGAGTATATATATATATATACATACACACACATATATATGCATATATATGTATATATACATGTATATATATGTATATGTGTATATTCATATATGTGTGTATGTGTATATACATATATGTGTGTATGTGTATATATATGTGTGTGTATATATATATATGTATATATATACATATATATATACTCATAAACCATGGAGAATCCAGATATAGTCTGTATACATTCACTGTTCTCCTAAAGGGCAGTGTTGTGGGATGAAGATGTAATGCTAACAGTGACCTTCTCTCTGTATTTATTTGTATCATGAGCGCTAATTCTGTGGAAGGGAGGTTTGCATTTACTACATGATCTTGGCTTTGTATGTGTATGTACTGTGCATGCAAGTGTGCATATTGATATGTGTGCTCATACATGTATATTTGTATGTGCACATATCTGTGGAGACTGGAGCTTGTCATGTAATGTCTTCTTCCATCACTCTTCACCTTCCTTATTTAGGCTTATTTTCTGGTGAGCTTAAGATAACTGTTTTGGCTACTCCCCTTGTTTTGGAAATTCACTGTGTTTGCTCCCAGGCTTTTGGATTGCAAGAGGCCAACACAGCCACTTGTTTCTTGTATGTTTCTTGGGAATCTGAAATATAGTCCTCATACTTGGACTGCAAGAGTTTTAAATACGAAACCATTCTTCCCCCCTTTCTTTCTTGATGGTGATGATGATGATGATGACGATTTGTGTTTGTTTCTATTGCTCATGAAAAATGTTTTATTGTCTCTAGTGTTTCTCAGATTTTCAGTGATGCATTCTGTGGTTGTTAAATATATTGCTTTAAATCTTATGTGTTTCACCACTCTGAAACTCCTGGGTTTCTGCATTTATGAAAACCTTCAACCATTATTTCTAAGAATGGGCTCTCACCTCATTTTGATGCTAAACTGTGAGAAACACCTTAGATATGTTGGAGCCTGTTCTTATTATTGTGAATATCTCCTGCCTTTTTGATAACTTCACACTAAAGAGAGGAGAGAGGAGAGAGGAGAGAGAGAGAGAGAGAGAGAGAGAGAGAGAGAGAGAGAGAGAGAGAGAGAGAGAGAGAGAGAGTTTCCTCAACCCTTCAATCCTCCTGCATTAGCGTCTTGAGTCTTGGGATAATTTTTACTTTTTCATTCCATAACAACCTTATTTCCCTATAATCCCAGTGCATTCTTGAAATCTTTCAATTTACTCATAGATTCTACAGAGTAATATGATAATACATTCCTCAGCTATTCAGTGTATTGCATTTCGAGATCTTTTATTATTTGTTTATAGTGTAATATTTTTTTCCACCCAGTCTATTTGTGGTTCTATGTTTTCAGCATTTTTATGATTTTCAATGCATAATTCATGTTGATGTTACAGATTTGTGTCTTGAAAGGAAAGTCTAGTGTTCTGCACATAGGTCCGCACGCTCTTGTGAAGCATTTCTCAAACATGTTTGATCAATTTTTATTCTTTCTAATCATCAGCCAAAGTTACTAACCTTGAAAAAAATCCAAGTCCATCATCTTATAAAATGCTACAGGTATTTAGATCACAATGAGGAAATCTTTGAAGTGCAAAGAACATGGGAGAGACATTTTTGTCCCCATTAAAGTTACCCCAAAGACAGTTTATGTGACTCATTGCACAACATTGTAAACATGTGAGGTGATTCATTGTAAATGCATGTCACAAGGTCTTTGTCTCATTTATCTTTATTGCTTTTTTTTTCTTGTTATGGGAGGGGAATCCTGTTTGCCCTGATTACTGAAAATGGCCGAGAAACAATCAGAAACCTTATGTGTTTGCTTTGGTCAGGTGTCCAGGGACATCATGGAAGAGGTTAGCTCTACATTGATTTCCTATCCTAGACTGATATCCGTCTTTGTTGTGCAGGTGTGTGGGCCTTTCATCTTTTTTCTTTCCTTTTCTTCTGTTTCTCACTTAGGCAAGATTTTCTTTTCTACTAATTAGAGTTCCATGTATAGGGGAGCTTCAAAGGTTTTCTAGTCCCTGTTCTATCAAGTATTTTCAAATTTATATGGAGAGTCAGATTTCATCTCATGGCTTTATGCAGGCCTGGAGCCTCATCATCTACTGCCGCAAGGATGCCAGTTTCTCAGCCTTCTGATGTTACAGCCACTGAATGCTTATCACCAACCCTCGGCCCAGCAGCTAAAGCAGTAGTTTGTATTCTCTTTATTTTCACATTTTACAGTATTGAGGTTTGAATCCAGGGCCTCCAGCCCACTAGGCAAATGCTCTAGCCCTAAGCCACCTCCCCAATTCTATTTGTGATATTAATGTTCTCACTTTGAAGTTTAGGATCATTTTCCCTCTTTCTTTTCTTTTAAATTTTCAGGAAAATAAATGTTCTTGTTGTAGTTTATCCAGCATGGGCATGTTTTTACAGTAGTGTTGCAATACAACAAATTAGTGAGCCGTAGTTTGAGCAACTCAGGTTTTTGGCCTTCTTTTTCCCATGAGTGAAGTATGGTAATTTTAATGTATTTGTGTGTGAGTGTGTGCATTTGTACACCGGTGTGTGTACATCTGCATGCCAGTGTCCACACACAGCCTACCCTTAGAAGTACTCTTCTTCCATCTTTTGTATCCTGGGATCAAACTTGGATCTTTTGACTTAGTGGCAAGTAGCTTTATCTGATGCCTTAGTTTGGTTTTATAGCTGTGATAAACAATGAACAAAAGCAATCTGTAGAGGAAAGGTATTCTTCTATCTTACTGATTATATCAAGGAAGCTAAGACATGAACACAACTCAAGATCTTAGAGCAGAAACTATGAAGGAAGAGTGTTTACTGACTTGCTCTCAGGTTCAAATTCAGTTATCTTTTTTTATATAGTACAGGACCAAATGCCTAAGAAAGGTAACAGCCATAGTGGTCAATGCCCTCCTAGATCTATTGTCAATCAAGAAATTGCCATTACAGACATGGGAAATATGATTAGGCAATTTCTCAATCATGGTTCCCTCTTCCCAGGTGAGTCTCAGTATTTGTGAAGGTGACACCTAAAGTTAACTATGACACTTGCTAAGCCATTTTACTGCTCCATAGAATGTTTTGACTATTTATTGGTTTCTGTCTAACTGAACTACATAGATTTTATAATTCTATTCTGGTATTAAAGAAGTTATAACTGGATCTAGTGAATTAAAATATGAATTTTATGATCCAACTAGCCTCCAAAGAATTGACTTAATCAAAAGGTAGAATTTCTGTTCAGAGAAAGACATGAATAAGAAAATCAAAAGGCAAGACTTAACTGATAGAAAACGTGTACATTGTGTTCATTTTACAAAATATTCATATCAAAAATACACAAAAAACTCTTACAAAATATTTCCTTTTAAAAATCATTAAAAATTTAGGTAAAGTGTAAAAGATGTCCGGCCAAAGTTCTTCTGAGGAATTATCTTTTGCTGAACCCAAACTGATCACTTCCATAGACCATAAATGGTAACTACTGTCACTCACATGAAAGAAGTGCACCTAAACCTTTTTTGATCTCAGAATTGCTTTTGTAAGGGAGATAATCAGACTGCACACATACTTGCACATATGTGAAACAACACATATAAACAAAAATATAGTGCATGCATAGCATATTCTGTACCTTTCTATCTACAAATAAAGTCAAGAGTCCATGCCTTTATGGACTATAAAGACTATGAACTAAAAAGCAGTTGCTGCTGATATATAACACAGACCGTAGTGCAGCTTGTTCATCTGCAGATCTTAAGAGTTATATACTGCCATCAGGGACAACATTATAAATTTTGTTAATAAAGTCACAGATCACTGTTAATGTGTTATCTATGAGGGTTCACAGGATTTTAAGCCGATGTTATATTTTTGGTCCTTTAAGGGCTGAGCCATCTCTATCCCAAGTCGGTGTCTTCTGATCTCTGTCTCACTTTTACTTTGACACAATTATTCACCTGTTATGATTTACATATTATTCTTTCCACTAATTATTTATGTTGATAAAATAATACTTCATCCTTAAAAATAAAAGTAAGTCAGAAGCAGACTTTTCACACAGGATAATGGCAGAAGCAGATGGTGATATAGCTTTGTTTTGTTTTGTTTGTTTGTTTGTTTGAGAGATATGTTCTCATGTCTTCTTAGAAGTTATTTCTTCCCTGCCAGTGAAATGAGCCAATTTAAGTCCAATTAGATTATATTAGAGGCAAGTTAATATAGGACAACCTGCTCTTGGGGGAGTTCACTGACACCAAGGATTTAGGCCAGGGGAGTTGCCATAGGGAAAAGGGGGAGAGGAAGATAAAGAAAGAGGAGGAAGAGGAGGAGGAGGAGAAGGAGGAAGGAAGAAGGAAAAATGAGGAGGAGGAGGATGAGGACAAGGACAAGGAGGATGAGGAAGAGGAGGAGGAGGAAGACAAAATGGATTATATAGGAAGGATCCTCTGGAGGAAAATGCCAGGTAGGGAATAAAGGGATGCCAGCAGAAGGCCACTTCTGCTGTGATATGTAAACTGTACACCACAGTCCCTTGACCCAGGGCCCAAAACCAAACACTTTGGTGTGTGTGTGTGTGTGTAAATCAGAGGGCTGTTTGTGGGAGATGATCAGTTCTTTCCATCATGTGGTCCCAGGGATCAAACTCAGATTGGAAGGCTTGGCAGCATGTGATTTTACAGTGACCTATCTCACTGGCTCCTCAAATGGGGTTTTAATTACTTCACTTTTGGAGACTAAGGATAAGGGAGGTTACTTTGAGAGGCTTGCAAGACATCACACGCAAGGCAGGGCACAAGAAAGAGTGAATAAAATTACAGGAACAGTTACAAGAGGGATGACTCATGGATTTCAATCGAATGAGATTTAGACACTATTTATCCAGAACATAAGGAACTCTGTTTTTGTATTGAGATTGTTTTTACATTATATTTTATTACATCAAATAAAATGGAAAATAAATAAAGGGAAATTACAAGTCATCTCATTTTTCTCTTTCCTAACAGAAGTCAGCAACTTGTATGCATTTCGAACTCACAAAACAAAATCTAAAATCAACTGAAACGCATACTTGTGTTGTCTCCCTAGGGTCACATTACATCACTTAGTTACTTCTCATAGGACAACCTCAGGAGTCATCTTTAACTGCAAATGCCTTCCAAATCATCTTTATTTTTTATCATTCTTGTACTTTCCATCATTCACTAACAGAACTAAAAGGTGTCCCATTGAGACAGGCATCATGTACTGACACTTACCTCCTGACTTTTGTTAGAGATTCTGAATACTGAGACTCTAGTCTGCTTATCTTCCTAATAAAAAAAACAATGCTTAGATCAAGAACATTAGGTTTAAGTGGGCTTCTCCTGTTATCAAAGGCAGTGGTTTTTATCTGAGGTTTTCAGAAGTAATCAGTTTGGACTTCAATCACAGCTGGGTCCTCTAAAGCCTACCAGGGGAGTACTGGCACACTTGAATTGAAGAATGAGAAATTTAGGAGGAAAGAGACAGAAAGGAAGAGAAATAAATAGCAAAATTGAAGACAAAAGAGCCAGAAGGAGAGAAGAGGGGCAAGGAATGAAAAAAAAAAAAACTCTAAGAACACAAATTCTCTCCCCAAACTAGTCTCAATATCTTGCTTGGAAATACATTTTCCATATATTTTTTTTACAGAGACCTTGACACGCAGCCACTGGGACATCCTGTAAATGTAGAATGAAATGGAGAAATATACTTCCAGATTTCTGACATGATTGAGTTGCTAGGAAGAAGGTTCTATGACACTGCTTCAGGGCTGTCTCTGTACAATGTGAAATTGTCTCTAAGATGGCAAAATATTTTTCCCTTCTGTAGTATGAAAATTCTATTCAGACCTCAGAGGATGCACTGAACATTTAGAGACTCACTTCACATTTGATTGCTTCACACATATACAAAACAAAACAATCAATTAATTAATTGCAAGAATTAAAAACAATCATCTTCTTTTTGATACCACTTTGGCATCTCGCCTCATTCATTACTAAACTTATATGTGTAGCAAGTACTTCATTGGACAAATAAGTTTTGGAGTGTCTGCAATTCAGGAATATCATAATGCTTAAAAATAAGTTTACATGTGAGTGTGTGTGTACACCCATAATCTTACTTTAGAAATCAAGGAAAGTACTAAAACAACATTCAGTCAGAATTCAAAAGACCTGACAATGCAACGATACTTTGATGCCTTTAAAAAATTCAAGATGACTGTCTATACTAGCTTCAGCTCTTTTAATATTCGCCATATATAAGTATGGAAACCATGTATTGTTTCTCTGGGAAAGGCATGAGAAACACACTTCCAAAGCAGACTGATTAGTAAGACTTTTCTTTTCTTAATTTTTCCGTTTGTGGGAAAGTAAGTTTTCTAAAATATTACTAAGACAGATACCTTATCTTTTCTCCCTGGAATAATAAGCAGCTTCAGGTTACTGGTTTTGTTTGTCTTTGTTCTTTGATCAAAATATTGTCAGTTGCCTGAACCATACTTTCCTTTTGAGGTGTGTGTGCTGAATTAATTCTCTACCCGACCTTTATTAATTCATTATTAATAGACTACTTGATCCACAAGGGTTTTTCTGAGCCTCACACAATGTCTGGTGTCAGAAATCACAAAAACCCAATTCTTCTGAATGAGAACTGGGAGAATTTTTAATTTTACATTACTGATAGATATATAAGCCCACCGTGGCAATTAAGGAACACCTTTAATGGAGGTGTAAAGAGTGGATGAATTCCTAAGTGAATGGATACTATTGACAAGGACCAGAAGGTCTCAGAACAATCGGAATTGGTAAATCCTTCCCCAGGTCAGGCTTAGAGAATGAGCAAAAACTTCTTCTAGTCTGTAGATCAGTGTTGACAATATACAGATGTCATCAACCAAGACTCCCTTCTCCTGGATGCCAACAGCTATAGACTGCTTCCCTGTAGAGACCTGCTACATAGGGCAGTTAGCTTCTCTTTTCTGTGCTGTACTTAATCAAAACATTAAGATTTTGGTGTTTGCATAGTGGATGTTGTTCCATCAATGCAAGGGACAAAAAGATTCTTGTGTCCATTGATCTCCAGGGAAACTAAGAATGTTAAGCACACAGGATTTTTCTTTCAAATGGAAGGACTCTAGCCTTTATGCCAGAAGGCTGGGAATTGGAGGTGATTACTAGCCTGGGTATTTGCCTTATCTGTTGGACCAGGCCATAACAAGCTCTCATAACCAAATGACATCTATGTTAGTTGTATGAGTGAGAGACCTTGCCAGATCATTCCATAGGTCTTTACACTAATACAGATAGCCTATCTCCAGAACACATCTTCTTGGGAAAAATAAATGTATAATGAGTTGATTTTTCAATGTAATTAAAGGTTTTTTGTTATTGTTGTTGTTGTTGTTTATTTTACCAGGAAAAATTTTCCCAAATGATATTCTGTTTACATATATTGGCAAAGCTATCTTTATTTGAGAGTAAAATTAAATAAGTATTTGCATACCCATAAAAAATATATTGGCAATAAACTGCTTGGCATCAGACCTCCTGAAGTTTGATCCAGGTTGAAAAAGGCAACTTGAACCAAGTTTTCATGCTTCCTTCTTTGGGGTTTATTTCCTTGTCTTCCATGGCACCTGCAGGGACCCACCTCAACAGTAAGCACAAACCACCCAACCCCAGTTTTCTGTATGAGTGTGTAGCTGTCGTTTTTTCATCCCTACAAAACCCTAATTAGTTCTGGATGCAGGGTCTAAAAGAACTACTTTTATTTCCACATTTCTCACTTGTCTTTGTCACAAAGTCTTGATATTTTTTTCTTTGAAAGTTATAATGTTGTGTATTTTATACATAAAAAGATTTATATTTCCATCAAAAAAAGTCACATACCTATTTATTCATCCAAAATCATATTTATTATTAATTTACATATATGTGAGGTGATCTACATTTTCATGTGTGCAAGTGTGTGTGTGTTTACATGTTTTGGGGTGTGTACATGTTTATGTACATGCAAATGGAGGCCAGAAGACAATGGTGAGTGTCTTCCTCAACAAAAGTCAACATTATTTTTTGAGATGAAGATTTACCCTCAGTCTGGAATTCACAAATTGAGCTAGACTAACTGGACAACAAGGCCCTAAGATGATCCTCTGTCTTCACCTGCCTAGTGTTAGAACTCCAAGCAAATACTGCCATGGTTAGCTTTTTATGTGAGGACAGGGTATCCAAACTCAGGATCTCTTGATTGCATGGCAAACACTTTTCTGACATAGCCATGTTCCCAGCTCCTGAAATAATTTTAAAATGACAAAGAAGCAAAATGTAAAACAATCAAACACACAAATTTCTCATTGTTTTCTTCAATAAAAATGAATGCTGGTAATCAAGTCATAATTAATTATAAATAGTATTCCTTACTTGTTTTACAAATGGAGTGAGGGAATAGCAGAACAGGTGTGCCTTTCTTAACATAGATTTCCTTTGCAGAGACCTGAAACCATATTGTATTTTATATCCTCCTCATCTCAGAATCCTTTACTTTGTAGTCAAATATCAATCATAATTCCTATAAATATCATTTTTCTTTCACCTTGGAACTTAACTAGCTTCTTTGAATGGTAAATATGGAATTCTCCAGCCTTTTTCTCTCCTCCTTTTGCTTGCAATAAATTAACAAAAAGAAGGGATTGTTATCTCTTAATAGTGACAGTTGGTATTAAACTATGTTCTTAAGTTACTAGATTATCAGTTGTCTTATAAATATTAAATTACTCAAACTATAGATTTTTCTACTTAGCTATAAGACTTTATCTTTAAATAAATCAGTCATAAAAATAATTTTGTATTCAAAGACATGGAAATGTTTTTATTAAACCTAGTGTTTTATCTAGTAAGTCAAGGTTGACATACAGTTGTATCTACTGTCCCCAGTGTTTCTACCCACTGTTGTCATCTTTCTTTCAAGGGGCTTGTACCTAATATATGCCTTTGAGACAGGATTATGGGAAACAAAAGCAAGGATCTGTTGTCAATACCTCAAACTCCAAACACCACCTATTTGGTGTGACTGACAGGACTCCTACCTTAACAAGAGCTGCCTCCCAGAGACTACAGGAAAGTGACAAGCAGACAGACTTCAGACATGAAACGCTTGTCATTCTTCCCTTGACAGACTTGTTTGACTCTAGCTCAATTCACCTTATCTTTGTATCAGATAGGTTTCCAATGTGTAAGTGACAAAAACCTTAGGAAGAGAGAAAAGGAAAAAAAAATCTATTAACAGAATTTAGGGAAGCAGAGTAGTGTTCGGTGATCTGAATTTGTCTAGAAATAAGAGCTAATGATGCATTCAACTTTGGATATGTATGAGAATAGTGGAATGTTCTTTGACAGCATGTTGTAAACTTGACTTTTATTTTTTCATTATAAGATGCAGGCTTTCCTCCTTTTAGCATCTGCATCTCTGGTTTTCTCTGGTTAATGACTCATTCTAGAATAAACTCATCTGTTAGTTATTTAACCAATATATGCTTGTTAGATTTCTGGGTTTTGTCAATTTTATACAAGGTAGAGTCTCATTTGAGATATTTGACTGAAAAAAGGCCCCTATAAGATTGGCATTTGTGGCTATGTCTATAGAGCATCTTTTTGATTAACAGCTGATGTAAGATTACCCAGCTCACTGCAGGCAGTACCACCTCGTGGGCAAGTGGTCCAGAATCATATAAGAAAGTGACACCCACGAGTCAAAGAGAGTAAAATATCAAACAACATTTCTCCACTATCTTTGTTTTAGTTCCTAACTCAAGATATATGCCTTGAGTTCTTGCCCTGACTTCCGTGTGTCATGGATTGTAAGCTACCAAATATAATAAACCCTTTCATCCTCAAGTTGCTTTTGGTCATTGGCGTAGTTAGAGTTTTATTGCTGTAAAGAGAAATCATGACCACAACATCTCTAATAAAAGAAAGTATTCAATTGGAGTTTGCTTAGAGTTTAGAGGCTTAGTCTATTTTCATCATGATGAGTAACATGGTAGCATGCAGGAGAACATGGTGCTGGAGAAATAGTTGAGAATTCTACATCCAGATCTGCAGATGGCAGTAACAGAGAGATGCTGGGACTGGATTGGGCTTTAAAAACCCTAAATCCTCCCTCCAGTGGCATAGTTTCTCCAATAAGGGCACATCACTCCAAAAGATCACATCTCCTAATCTCTCTGAAGGAACACCACTCACTAATGGCCAAGCTTTCATCTATGAGCCTATGAAGACAATTCTTACTCAAACTGCCATATTCCATTCCCTACCCCTGATAGGCATATAACCATACCATAATGAAAAATACATTTAGTCCAATCTCAAATGTCTCCATAGTCTATAACAATCTCAACACTGTTTAAAATCTCAAACTTCAAGATCTCTTCTGAGACTCAAGGCAAACTCTTAACTGTAACCACTATAAAATAAAAATAGAAGACCACATACTTTCAGTGTACAGTCTGGAATATAAGTATAAATTCCCAGTCTAAAGCAGGGGGGGAGGGATCATAGTGAAAAAATACTGGACAAGAGCAAAACCCAAACCCAGCAAGGTCAACTCTACCTTTTCATCTCCATGTCTAAGGTAAAAGCACTCTTCAGATCTCCAACTCATCTCAACTTTGTTGACTGCAACACATTTCTCGCTTTTGGGATGTTTTTATACTCTATTAGTGTCTCTCGTTGGCAGGTATCCAATGAATCTGGCATCTTCAGTATGTTGAGGTCTCCAACAAAATGCAGGCCTTGTCTTTAGAGCTTCATGCAATAGCCTTTCTAGTCCTCCATGTAGGGACAGCCCTAGCACAAGCCTGGCTTAACCAGCTTTCCTTAACCATGGAGGAAGATTCCACAACCTCCTTTTTATATCCTTGACTCTAAAGTCAGAACCACATGTTCGAAGCTACCAAGGTCTGCTGCTGTCTGTGGCTGGAGGTTAACCTTGTTGTTCAAATACATTTCATGAGTTTTCTCTTGTTGACCCTTTCCTTTACAGCTTAAGCTTTTCTTTCATTTTTTTTTTCAAAGTTGGAAGCTAATCTAGGCAGAGTCATTCCTTGACATAATAATTCCCTTTATTTCATTTAGCATCAGATTGTTAGTCCATGGACCAATTGACTTAGCTCCATTTCATTCCTGGTGCTCCTTTCCTCCTCAAACTGTACCTTTTATAGTTTTCCTTATTATACCACTTCTTTCCATTATGTGTCCCCATAAGACTAGCCACTAATAATCACAGGGCAGAGTCAATAGAAGACTGTCTTAAAACCTCTTCCCCTATAGTCATTAATCCAAAACTCTTCAATTTAGCCTCAGACATTTTTTTGGACATTCTTGTCTAAAATACCATAAGAACAGTCTCTATGACATTAGGAAATCTCTTGAGCTGCCCTTCATAATATATGTTGCTCTCAGGATCAGTGTCATCGAGGATCCTACTAATATGGACCATTATTTCTAAGTTAATGTGTTCAAATACTTTCCTAATCTAAAATCCAATTCTGCCACAAAGAAGCATAAGAGATACCATGAGCATAGCCATTCTTAAGAAAGCATTCAGTTGGGGCCTGTTCACAGTTCCAGAGATTTAGTCTATTTTTATCTTGCATGGCAGAACACAGGCAGACATGGTGCTGGAGAAGTAGCTGAAAGTTCTACATCCAGATTTGTAGGCAGCAAGGAGAGAGAGACACTGGGACTGGCTTGGGCTTTTGAAACTCCAAATCCCACCTCCAATGACACTTCAAGAAAACCACACCTACTCCAAGGTCACATATACCTTACTCCACTCTAGGTGCCAATGCTTATGACCAAGCATTCAAATGTATGAGCCTACAGGAGTCATTCTTATTCAAACCACCATAGTCATGGGGTTCGTCACAGTAACAAAAAGCAAGCTAGGACAATGTGTTTACATTTGCACCATCTCATTTTCCATCAATAAGGAAACTATTATGTAATAAAGACTATTCATGATGAGATAACAAACTCCACATCACTCCAGTAGCCACAGCTAGAAGTTGTGTGTATCTTGGTGATCTTGTGTTGCAAGGTCATCTTGGCTGTTTCTTCATCACCACAAACAAATGTAAACAAGAAGTAAAGACCAATATTCATGCTGGGGCAGAATAAGATAGTTGTTCAGTCATCTCCATCACGGTGAAAACTGTTTCCAATTGAGTCTATGCCTATATTTTGTTCACTAGGAAATACAATTTTTTAAAATTATAAACACTATTCAAGTTAATAAAGGGTGATGGCCAATATTATTCTGCACAATACTCTTTGGCTGTGGTCATTATGTCAAGTATAGCCATGTTAGTGAAACCAAGCTAATGATACCATATTCAGGGATGTTTCTAGAAACTGTGTTGTAGGTTATTTTAAATAGTCTTTACTCAGTCATTTTCTGGTTTAATTCTCCATGGTTTTAGTAAAATGTAATGACTGGTACCCATTCAGATTTTAAGTGAGTATGCCTGACATAATAGAAGTAAAAATGCTGCCTAGCTTAGTGTCAATAGAAAATATCATCAATGTTTCTCAACTTTATGCTAATTATAAATACACTAATATACTTGTGAATTATGGTGTAAACAAAAGGATGGTGATGCTTTTGTGAAACCCGAATGCTCAGGAAAGATAAGTTAAACAGCTTCCTACAGATTCAACAATGGGCAGGATAGTGAGGAATGAGAAAAAAAATACAATCCATAAAATGTTTATTTACTGGCTACTTCACAAATATATAACTCACACTGGTACAGAGATATAAAATTTAATCATGTTTCATTGAGATACATAAATGATAACAAGGAATTCTAATCTGGAACTTCTCAGAAGAGAATAAAAAAACAAGTGTCTCATGTTAGTGTTTGGTTCTTCCAACAAATTATGGACTGGAGACATGGCTTGGTGGTTAAGATTACTGGCTGCTCTTACAAAGATACATGAGCTCCAAGTACTCACAGATTGGCTTACAGTTGTCTGTTACTCTAGTACCAAGGAATGTCACACATTCTTCAAGACTACACAGGTACATACAGTATGTAATACAGATGATACACACAGTGCAAAGGCATAAAGGCACCCATACACACAAAATATAGTTTTAAATAACACATAAATTCGTGGCTAAAATATGCCTTAAGTTGACAGCAACAAAATCAAGAAATTGGTTGGACGTCATTCTTTTAGAGCCCTTAGAGAGATAATGTTTCATTATTATTATTAGTTTATGAGGTATCTATGCTCCTTCACTCATAGCCTCTTTTTAATAACATTCTACTGGTTCCTATCATCATGTTTCCTATTTCTGATTCTGATCTCCCCTCTTAGAGGAACTACTCTGATTACATGAGACCTGTCTGGACTCTGCCTGGGCTATCTAGAATAATATTTCATTCACAATGTCCTAATTTCATCACATATATGAATTTCCATTTCTCATATAAAATACCATGTTCTCAAACTTTGGAAATTACAATGTAAACAATTTTAATTAGCTCAAAAATCTGCCCACCACGTTCTCTTCAAGTCAGTTTATATTATTTTGCATCCCTCTCATTCAAAATGTCTTTCGATCTAGTAAGACTTCTGTTGAGTTTGAACATTTTCCACAAATAGAGCAACAGAGAAATATTAAAAATACATAATAAAACACCTTTGAGTTAAAGCTGTACTAACAAATATAAATCAGACCATTTATATCACGTTGCAAATGTGCCTTTTGACAGTTTGGTCCATGTACCTACAACCCTAGAGCTCTGTCTGCAATATATACTGTTCATTCATCCATCACTCTTTTTTCCATAAATGAAGAATTATTGTATTTAAAATTAAATTTTATAGTGGCATAATTTCTCTTATTAATCCCAGCACTTGGGAGGCAGAGGCAGGTTTCTGAGTTTGAGGTTAGCCTAGTCTACAGAGTGAGTTCTAAAACTGCAAGGGCTATACAGAAAAACTCTGTCTCAAAAAACCAAAATAATAATAATAATAATAATAATAATAATAATAATAATAGTAATCACACACATAAATTTCTCTATAGATATGAATAACACCATCAGCAACCCATTCACTCTAAGATATCATTCATTGGGCATATGAGAGTGCTAAAATAAATGGTGAACAAGTCTGCCAGACATTTTTCTGTCTTAACACTTAAGGGGTACTGTCAGAAGCTGAAAATTAATGCCAAGAATAATTTTTATTGACAACTATGAGACATTTTTCAATTCTGCAACCAAGTGTCAGAGATTGTATACTACACACATGTATGTATCACACATGTATGCATAATACACATGCATGGGTCAAATTTCCATTATTTAATATAAGATTCTTACTTGCCATCATATCTAGACAAAATGATCTTGTGTTTAAATTTGATGAGAGTCCAACTGGAAGGTTATAGATACATCTTTTTCAATCCCTTTATTTTTTCCTCCTTAAAATTATAGAAATACAAATTTGAATTTAGCTGTCAGAGCAGTCATCAAGCAAAAGAGTGGTGTCTTTTCCCCTCTATTTCAGATTTGGTTTGCAATAATTTTCTGAAACCCATTGGGGATGCTTGGGAAGGAAGCTGCAAGACAGCTAATCAGACAGAAATACTCTAAGGTTTAGTTACATTGTATTGTAGCAGATTCTTCAGGGCATGTAGCTGAAGCCTCATTGGCTCATTTTTTTCCCACCAGGCTGGATGAAACGGAAAGATAAGTATCAGAGGAAACCTCATGTTGAAATTTTTAGAATAAGCTAAACTATATTTCGCCTAATTTGTGTAAGGTATTTTCTTGAATATTCACTTCCTCTAATCCTCTTCATACTTTAGTTTAATATCCCTTCCATTCTCTAGTTTCACCTATTAAAATTACCAATATATAAGTTGTCTTCTGTAATAACAGTAACAGGTATGCGTATAAGGTATAGAAACATACAGAAAATGCTGAGACTTGCTGAACACAAGTTTGTACTTACCACTGTTTATTTGTCATATATATACATATATATACATATGTATGTATATATATATATATATATATATATATATATATATATATGGCATGTTTTGTTTTTGAGACATTATTAGTCAGGGAGTTGCCATAGCAACTCATGCTCGAATAACCTCCTATGAGAAATTAATTCCCAATGGGTGTGGAGTCCTTAGCAGTTTACCCAGCACTTTCAAGCCATGAATTCATTTATTATTTATTAAAAGTACATAATTAGGTTGGGCTGTTAATATTATCCTTATTATGGATGCTAAAACTTCAGTTTAAAGAGGTGAAACACCTATTCAGGGTTATGTAAACAAGCCTATGATATGATATAATATCCAAATAGGTAATTTAATGAGAAGTAAGTCTCATTTGGCCTTGTAAGGTTCAGACATCTCAGTGCACAGTTATTTGACTCCATTACTTCTGGGCTGTGATGGTATGCAACATCCATGGTGCAAAAATGAAGGTGGATCCAAGTACTAACAGCTTATAACTCATTGTGTATAGGAGGAAAATGTGAGGGAATGGAAGCACACTGAAAAGGGAGGCATAGGAGTGTGATATTACCCAATATCTTAGCCACAGAGATTCATATTATCAAGTAGGTGCCATCTACAAGGTCTCAATAACCTCAGAATAAATCATCAGATGATGAGGTCAAAGCCCTCATGATCAAAGCACTCCCACATGGATGACATTTTCATGCTGAGTTCTGTTATGCCAACAGAATGAGTATATATCATGAAATACAATTGATAGATTAGCTCACCCAATAAGAGCTGAATAGATCAACACAGTTGTTTGCACACTAAAGAGGCTAAAAATTCAGGATTGTTTTTTAAAGGGACATCTACAATAAATATAGCAAGAAGAGATTAAATGGCAGTGGGGAGACCATGAAAGTCCTGAGGAATTGTAGTGTTCCTGTTGGAGTGTAGCTTCACATTTGGAAGTGATAACCTTCAAAAAATTTTCAAAACCCATATTTATTTAGCTTATTAGAAGACCAATTTGGTGGTAATTTAGGGAACCTAAGCAGTGCAAGAGAATAACATGAGAGGCAGGCTCCTTGTTCTCTGCCTGCAGTGGCTTTGCCCCCTTTGGAGGTATATGTTTTTCATGTGATACAGGATTTATTTCTCTTGGGTCAGTTGGTCACCAGAGATCTCATGTCATTCTCTTAAATATCATTTGGCAACACTGACATAGGCAACTTCAAACTGATATTAAGTTCTACTAAAACAACCAACATCAGAAAAATTACAAGGAAGAGAATTTTGAAGAATAGTCAAGTGCAGAAGTTGCAGAAGACAGTCATTTAACATCCTTAAATAAACAGTGAGGAGGCAGCTGCTATGTTTGTATACCAGGGCAGTCAATGGAGGCATCCATCAGAAATGCTATACAATTGCAGGTGCTATTAAAGGATTAACAGGAGTGTTTCTCAAATAGTTTCAAAGGAACTTGACTTTCAGTATTGTTATAAATGACACAAAGGACATACAGACCTACTTATATCAGACTACTGATCTGGTGTTAAGACCATACAGTGGGATCAGTTTTTCTCATTAAAATTATTGCAATCACTATACATAGTTTGCTTTTTTATTAGTTGTAACCCAAGGGGAGTCCTGTCTTACCTTCATTTACTGGTAATAGGACAGACTGAATTGTCAGCCCTTTATACTAGTCTTACATTTCAAAATGTTTAGTGTAAATAGAAAGACAGTCTTCATTCATTTTTTCCTGCCAAATGAACTGAAAACATTCCCATTTATTTTTCTTTGGAAAGCAAATGATACAGACTCACTTTTCAGCTTCTGTATACCTGATTAAAATTACATATTTAGACAGTTGTCAGAACCTCTGAAGTTGCCAGCATTCATGAAGAGTAACAAACACCCTTGATTTATAAAAAAAGCCAGAAACATACTCCTTACATAAATGTAATTATATTTTTCCTTACTAAATAATGAAAAAAATAAAATTGTCCATGCTGATGATTTTTCCGGTCAATGTTAGCTTCATGAAAGGCTTATTCTATTCAGCTCACATTTCTGCAAGAGGGAGAAAGCATGCCCACATTGGTTACAGAGGACAATCTTGTCCTTGCCCTGGCACCAGTCAACAAAGACAGGACAGGGCTGTGGATTTATTTCATTGATTTTAATGGTTGACTAGTATTAATTAATTTGATTAATTAATTGTGGCTTTTGATATTTAGAATCATTCTATTATTTTCTGCTGTTGCAAAGTGTCATTAGTAACATCATTATTCATAAATTCTGACATAAAGATATTATTTAATACTCTTTCAAATAGAATTTTCAAGTCAAAAATATATGCAGAAAGAGTTAAAGAGATACTTCAGTGATTGTGAGCACTGACTGCTTTTCCAGAGAATTTGGATTTGGTTCCAAGAAGCCACACTTACAACCATGTGTAATACTAGTCCTAGGGCATCCAATTTTCTCTGCTTGACTCTGAGCACAAGGAACATATTCATACACATAAAATTAATTTTTAAAAATAGTATGAAGGCTAAGGATTTAGCTCAGTTGGTATCATGATTCCCTACAGAATGAATCCCTAGGCTTGATCCACAGCTCATGACAAACCAAAAAAGGAGGCTAAGAAGTTCAAGTCATCCTCAGTTACCTAAGGAGTCTAAGGCCAACCTGAAATATATCCGACTACTCCCCCAAAAATAAGAACTTAAAGCAAAATAGGATTGGTGTGGCCTAAAGTCGCAGAGTCAGCACCTAGAAAGTTACAGCAGATGAATATGACTTTGAAGCCATCTTGGGTTTTGAAGCAAGTTCTTGATCAACTTGGGTTTCAGAACATGGCCCTGTGTCAACCAAACAAAACAAAAAGAAGCATATAGAAAGAAAAAGAATGAAAAGAAATATATGCAATTTTATTTGAAACAACTTTTCTAATTTTCATAATAGAATTTTTACCCTGAAGCAGACTGTGGTTGCAAAATATTTTAAGCCAGTAATTGGGAATTTGAAGCTCGAAGCCAGTATGCATTTCACATGGAGATACTATCTTTTAAAACACATTTGCTAGGTCATAGGACTATCTGTTCTAAGTCTATATAATGACCCACATGGTATATGGAATACCACCCTTTCAGTGTGTGCATAGAAAAAAGCAAACCTGCTATGGTAGTTTGAATATACTTGACACATGGGAAGTAGCAGTATTAGGAGGTATGGCCTCGTTAGAGGAAGTGTGTCACTGTATAGATGGGCTTTGAACCCCTATGCTCAAACTCTACCCAGTGTGGATGACACAGTCTCCTGCCTGCCATTGGATCAAGACATAGAACTCTCAGTTCCTTCCTCAGAAACGTGTCTTCCTAGATGATGCCATACTTCCTGCCATGAGGATAATGGATTGAACCCCTGAAACTGTTAGTAAGTCCCCATTAAATGTTGATCCTTATAAGAGTTGGCTTGGTCATTGTGTCTCTTCACAGCAATAGAAACCCCAACTCACCTGCTATTTCTGTTTCTGTGTAGATAGATTATCTAATCTGCGTCTCAGAAAAGTATGTTTCTCAAATTTTAGGAATTACAAAGATGGTAAACTGTTCTAATCATTAGCTGTAAAATTCTGAGCTGATAATGTAAAAGAGCTGAGGTCCATGAGAAAGGCTACTGGGGTACTGTCCTGAAAGGGAAGAAATCAGTGAGATGAAGACACAATGGAAGAAATTAATGCAGTATGGTCTCCTTAAAACCTATTGAAAATATCAAAAACCATGATGTTTTTTCTATTTCAAAGTTTTGATATTTTTTCCTAATATTTAAGTGTAAAGTATGTTTCTGTGATTCTGAAAGATTGGAGAAAGCTCTAACCACTAACACCTGGGTCTCACATAAAAAGATTAAAAAAAAAATCAAGGGAAATGTCAAGCCTGGCACATTATTCTTTTCCAAAGCCAGAGAGAAAAACATCACTGTGGCAGCAAGAAACAATATTTTAGTTTCTTCACATTTGATGCCTTTGTTTTTAGTATTAAAAATATGCCTATGAAATACAATTTAATCTAGTTGCTAAAAAATTAATACAGTGATAGATTTCCAGCTAATTTACTTATTCTTACTCCCCCAAAAGGCAGTAGGGGATGCTTGTTAGTGTTTAAACCATAGATGCACAAAAATCCAGGCAATATTTTCTCGTGACACCCTGGAGACCCATGTGTGACACTGTATACAGACTCTGCATCTGAATCTCCACAGGAACTAAATTTGAAGCACCAGAATGCTGTGAATTGGCTGTAAAACAATGTTGAAGAAACTCAACATAGAACAGAAGGCACACTTTCCTTAGGAAGAATGCTGATAAAATTTTAATGAACTAACATGTTGTCATGGGGATTTGTTGCTATTCATTAATTCATTGTGCTGTTCCTCTATAGTTTTCCTGAAGTTGAGTGACACATTGTCAAGGAGCTGCTCTGGTGAGCTACACTGCTCATTGATCCCTTAAATTTGGGGGGTAAATTCTTCTGGAGAGTCACCCTATTGCTTATGGGGTAACACATTTCCCAGCACCATGTGCACTTAATTGTATTTCAAATAAAACGCCATCTCTAGGGCAGGTCTTTGACTCCAAAAAACAGTAAAAATAATCACAGGATGATTGACAGCTCTGGTCACAGATGGGGACTACCACAGAGCCAGGGTTACCACACAAAATAGTCAACTGGTCGCCTATGAACTCAAGTAAAATTCTCAGTGGAAAAGAATAATTTAATTATAAAATCATAGAATGTCAGAGCTTGGAAGGACCACAAAATAAGCTTAACACTTTGATTTTACAAATAAGGCAATAGATGAGGCTGAGAAGGATGAAGATCCATAAAGATGATAGAGCAAGGACTCTACCTTACGTCAGTTTTCTTATGAGTGTCTACTTGCATTTATAGTTTTTATTCTTCCCCACCAAAACTAACCTTAATGATGTTATGCTCTGAAGCCATTTCTTTACTTTGTAGCAGCATGATCAGCCAAGTTGGCCTATCACAAACTCTTATGTTGCTTAAATGTACACAAATCTATAATGTAAACAATCTGTTTATATTAACAAACATTTTCTAAATTTTTGAATAAAATGATGCTCTAGGAAAATTCAGCTTCCAATGCTTTATACATCTTCATGTACTGCTACACACCCACACTGTCATAAGCAGATGAGGACTTCCGACAAATAGCACAATGCAAGCAAAGACCCTGTTGTGAGAAACATGCTTATCACACTCTGTCTCATTACCAAGCTCCTTGGAGACTGATTTCGTGCCTTGTTAGTATGATCAGTGAATAAAGGTTGGTTGGTCTGTTATAAATTTTAAGACCACACATACCTGCAATTCAATGTTATCTTATGTAAATGCTTCAACTTTTCACTTTTGCATAATATGGAAAGTACTCAAATTCATAAAGGGCAAATACACTTAATATCCAAGGCAAGGAACAAAATGCACACACAAAAAAAATACTTACCCATCAAATATTCAGTGCATCAAATAACATGATATGGACTAAATCACTGCTACTGTGGCACATAACCACTGGTCCATGATTCACCTTAAAGCAGATAGAAACCTGAGTCCCAGGCTCCACTCTAGACTTAACAAATCAGAATCTGTCTTTTAATAAGATCCCCAGATAATAGGTATATACATTAAAGTTTGAGATGCTCTGGGCTACCTCATAATATACAAATACAATTCTTTAACATTTGTAGTCAAAAATATATGTTACACAATCTAATAAGAGATACTTTCAAATACTTACCATTTCTGTGGTTTCCTACAGATGAAAATAATTGCCACTATATGGTCCCTTGAATACAAGGTTTTAATCTCACACCTAAAAACTTGTTTGTAAATTATAGATAATGAAAATAAATGGCTTTCCAACTTCCTTGCATGGAATATAAAGCTATAAAATCCCAGTACATTTTTTACTTTTTTTGAAGTATTGACGCATAAAATAAGAGCTAGCATACAGTGCTATATAGAGTAGCCATGCATATCACCTAACTAGATGCTCTCTACAACACTTAACACATGGGGAGTTATGGTTCACCATGATAATGGTGATCACCTAACGGTTAATCATGACTGTCAGCTTGATGAGACTTAAAACCATCTTGGAGACAAAACTCTGAGAATATCTAGATTAGGCTAGGTATGGTTAAAGGACCTAGCCCAGCATGTGTGTTTCTATTTTATGGACTGAGATTCTGGCCTGAATGAAATGGAGAATGTGAGTTGAACAAAAGATTCATCTTTTCTGTTTCCTGTCTAGATGTGTTATATTCTAGCTGCCTCAAGCTTCCACCATCATGTGTACCCCTCTGATGAACTGTATCCTTGCACTGTAAGCCAAGATAAATCCTTCCTGTAATTCAAGTAACTGATATAGAAGGTTGGTGCCATCAAATAGAACCATTGTTGATATAAACAAATACATATGATTCTTAGACCTTTGGACCCAGATTGTGGGAAGAATGTGATAGATTTGGGACTTTGGGTTAGAAAAGCTGTCAAACATAATAAAAAGAACTAAATAAGTTATTTTGGTAGGAGCTTGGAACACATTAGGGAGATGAGCATGGGCAGCTTGGCTCATGGGGCTCCAGAGGGAAACAAGGAGTTTATCAGATTAACCTCTACTAGAGTCCATTGATATGGTACCCGTTTTTCTGTTTCTGCCCAAATACTTGAGTTTAAAGTAACAGATTAACATATTTTTATACAGTAGAAAAAAATTCAAAACTGGATAGCATCCAGACCATTTCCTTGTGACTGGTTACTTCTTTCAACCAGGTGTACAGTAAGAAAGGTCAAAAAGTAGCACAAAATGATAAAGAAAATGTGGGATTTTGTGAAGTGTGAGCAAGAGTAAAATGTTAGACAAAGACAATGTTGATGATAAGGAATCTACAATTGTTAAGGAGATCAAGATAATTAAAGTGGAACCTGGAACTTTTCATCCAAACGACAGGAAAAGTATCATGAGGGCAAGCCCCCATCCACAGAAGGCTACATCTCATGAAAATTAATAAGCATGTGAAGGGAGAGGGCATAAACCTAGAATTCCACTGAAGAGCTTTCCTGGTCTTCAAAAACCACCATTCGGATGATGTTTCTCCAGGGTCAGTCCCTAGAAGGTGATGCAAATGTGCTTCAATGGGCCGGACTCCACTCCAAATTGTCAGCAGAACTTGGCAGTGTAGCCCACATGGTACTGGTTTTGCAGACATGAAAGAAAGAAGGTTGTGGGGGACCATGAAATCTTACACCATAATTTCAGAAAGCACTGAAGACAGTCAAAGTGTGGCAGAGTTGAAGTCCTTGAAAGAAAGACTTGGAAAGGCCACAGGTGTAGCTATCATGCTGAAGTCTAAACTACAATAGAGACCCAAGTAATTTTGAAATGCCAGACTGTGGGATAGCTGCTGATAGAAGCTGGTTGTAGACAAAGAGTGTTCTGCAGGCAGCCCAGCTAGGGGAATTGAGCTACATGCTTGTAATAACGTTAAATTAATAAATCAAGATAGTTTCTCTTCTGAATCATAGACTCTAAGATTTGAGTCATCCCAATGATTTGAAGTTTTCAATTTAGGAACTTATTTCTAAAAATCTGTCCTAAAATGAAATATTTATAAAAATCAACCAGAAATAAGAATGGCAGTCATTTTCTGTCTTACCATATTCACCTAATCTGAAATCTAATACCAAAGTGCTAGTGAAGCAAATGATGGCATAAGGTTAATGCTTATGGAAATTTTATTTGCAATTATTTTCTTTAATATGAAGAATGTCTGTTAAACTAAAAGAACAGAAAACCGAAACTTGGAAGTAAGATATATTAAACACACATACACACACACATACACACATACACACATAAACACACACGCAGTATATAGGGAGCCAGCACATAACAGACTATGGTGCATATGAGATGAAAACCCACTGAAATCAAAGAGCAATTATCTATAGTTATGGTGTATTTCTCTTTTTTATTGATACTCTAGGGTATTTACCCAACAAGTATGAAGCACCTTAAAAATAACACTACACTTTGTCAAAACACAGAAAGTTATGCTCTGTATTTTTTTTAATCTCTCAAGTAAACTTCAACATTTTATTTATTTTCATAAAGGACATTTTAAATTTCAAACATTTTGCATCTATGTTAGGAAGTTGGACTCATTACACTTTTTCCTGCCAATGGAAAATGGCTTTGTGGGAACTGTGAGAATAATGGTTCAATGGGTAAGGACATTTGCTCCAGGAGTATGGGGACCAGAGTTTGAATCCCCAGCACCAACATAATTCTAGATATGGATGTACACAACTCTAATCCTTGCCCTGAAGGCAAAAAAAATAAGCAGATCCCAAGAGGTTGCTGGCCATCCAGCCTATGTTAACTAGAAAGACTTCTGGTCAGTATCAGGAAAAAATAGAAAAAAACAACAGAGAAAGATACTTGGCCTACTTGGCCTCTACAGTGTGGGCGTGGGCACAATCACTCAATAATCTACAAGCATTAATTATACACATATGCAACACACACATACACACACACAAACACATGCATATACATACCTATACACACATACACACATATATGTACATACAAACACACAAAAACAAAGATGGACAAACATACACCTAAGCACACACACACAACACACCTTCTTTATACATAGCCACTAAGTACAAATGTATTATTCCAAATTCAACTTGTTACCTGATGTCATTTAGTTTATGTGCATAGCAGATATTTGAAGTAAGCTGTATTTCATTTAGAATACAGAGAGGGCATAAAACCAGGGAAAAATGGAAGTCTATGGAGTTTAGGTAAATCACATGATGAGTGAATTCCACTGAGCCCTAAACAACAATAAATACAAATTGAATTTGTTATTGTTTTCTCATTTGGGATGAACATTATTTGCACATTAAAATCCTGCTTATTTCTTCCACTATAAGTTTATTGATGAGGGACTGGAAATATGACTTAGTAGCTAAGATACATTGGATACTCTTAGAGAGGACCAGGTTCTTATTCCCAGCACCCACACAATAACGCACAACTGTCTGGATCCAGTGGCCTTCATGGACACTGGATCACTACACATCTGGTGCACAGGCATCCAAAGACGATTCCACCTACAAAGTGTTAATTTCTCTACAAAAGAGACTTGTCAAAACTGTAAAAATTACTATTTAAAACTTGTGCAAGTTCTCAGGTAACTTTTCCTCCCTAAAGATTTTAGAGTGATTATGGATGAAGCAAGTAAAAAAAAAAAAAAAAAAAAAAAAAAAAAAAAAAAGAAAGAAAGAGAGAAAGGAAGAAAGAAAGAAAAGAAAACACTAAAAATAAAATTAAGTTCCTATTTCCACATAGCATCCAGCAGAAATGTGTGCTAGCAAGTTGGAAAACAGTACTCAAGCCTTTGCTCTAAGTTTAGACATAAAAGAATGTCCAAAACAATAGGTGGCACCTCATCATGTGATCCACTGTAATTAATTTGTTACGAGCCTCCATAAATAAAACAAATACTGAGTGATATGCAGACTTCTGTTGTTGGAAGCACCCCATACTCTCATTCCTGCCTTTCTGGATCCTGACATTATTTCTTGGTTACCAGTTGACAGTTCAGTGCCTTGAGTGTTGCTCTTGCTGTAGGGTTAGCAGGATAATTGACAAACCACAGGGATCACATCCCTGAATGAGGATGGCCAGACTGTCAAAACAACCATGACAAACTCTCACATCAACTTCCACTGTAAGTCAGGGCTGTGAGGAAAAAATTCACCTTGGCAGGGCAGATGGAAAGTCTTTAGTTTAAAATATTTCCCACTGCAAAGGAAACTTCAGCAAGGAACAGAAATAATATAATCTTTAAAAATGTATGTGATCGAAAAACACTGCGCTAGGAACACAATTAACTAGAACATTAATTATAAATAAATGTCTCTCTTTTAGTTTGGTTATTTAATGTGCCTTTTGGACTTCATAAAATGTCTCTCACTTCTCATACAAGATTGACATATATTTGGAACAAATCTTTCTATATTGATAGACCTTGTCTATGAAATATCTTATGTCTGTAATAAGTATGTACACATAGCCAAGTGAACCAATCTAGTTTTATAAACTGTATATAATTTAAGATGATCTTGTAAATGCTAAACTGTTGCATATATGCAGTTCATACTAATAAGCAGCTTGTCACAAGTTGTGATTACCAATTAAGAGGCTATACACATTTCCATCTTCATGAAAACAGTTTAAGATTGTTTCAAAAAATCTAACTAAATTTGTGACTTTAAACATGGTCTCTAGACTTTCAGACTCTTATCATAGATCTTTGAAATGACAGCTCAAGTGACATCTATTTATCATGCAGGAATATTCTCTGTATGAAAACATAGATTGCAAACCGTTAAAGGGAAATTAAAATGCAAATACAAAAAGGGTTATTTACTTAGTTCTGTGCCAGCTAACACATGGGATATGGACACCTAGGATTAGAAAGATCCAATTATTTTTAAAATAGAAAACGTAAGAGTTTATTCATGCACCACTTGGGTCTTGGAATGTGATCAAAATAGTTTTGGAATAGTTAATCAGTATTTTTCCATCAGAGTCAAAATTTTCAAAACATTAAAAAGAGAGAGCAAGATGCATGACTGAAGATTATTTGCTGACAGATACTTCAGCTTAACAAATACTGAGACAGTCAAAAAACAAGGACTGGAATAAAATGGCATTAAAACCATCAATTTTTATCTTAGAAAAGTGACACTTTTGAAAGTTTCATTAACATTTGTGAAGAAGGGGAAAAACACGAAATTTTGTGAGTCCCAACAAATTTAGTCTTACTTTTCTGCACAATGTGTCAAAACATCGCTCTGGAACAAACTGTAAATATCTTCATATCTTATGCACATTTTACTTGTTTGTTTGTTTTTTAACAAATGGGTTTAGAATTGGTAATAAATAAATAAATAAAGTAAGTAAGTAAGTAAGCACAGTATGACAAAGAACACAGAAAATTTTCATCCCAAGTATACGATAAGGAATTTCAACATGAATGAGCCAAGTATGGTAGACTACACCTGTAATTCAGCACTAAGCAGGAGGAGACAGGAAGACCTTGATTTTGAGACTTGCTCACTCAAAACAAAATCAAATCACCTTGAATGGCTTTCACACACACATGCCCATGTAATCAGTACTAAGCTTCATACTGTTTCTTATTCAAACAGTTGCCAAATTTTAATGGTCTTGATATTTTTTCTTTCTTTCTTTCTTTCTTTCTTTTTTTTAAGCCTATTTGATGGTATAAAAGCAATATGAATTCCAGAAAAAAAACAGTACTGGACTAGAAATATGAAGTGTAACTCCAGTGCAACAACCCACTTCAGCTCCAAATTCACCACAGGATGATTGTATCAATGCTCTACAGTATAATATACTTCAATAGTTTGGAATATAAATATTCACTATACGACATAAGATATTGCTGTGTGCGACCATCCTCCAAGCCAAACAGCAACCTTCTAAGGGGTAGGAAATATCACAAGACCCTCACTTGAGTATATAGCCACTCCTTTTCTACCAACTGTTTTATGCAACTCTGTTCTAATTGCGAGCAGCCTGGATGAATGGCTAAAGTACAGAAGGGAAGCCGGAGGTGCTGTGAAGCTCCATCAGTGCAGTGTTAGGGAAGCTTTTATCTCTTTTCAGTCTATGCTGTCTAGATGTGGGCTTTGGAGAGAAAAAGCATCCACACTTCTGGAAATAACACCTCATCTGTGCTCTCTAAAGAAGCTTGAGAAACTCATTAGCTCTCTAAAATAAAGTATGGTGAAATCATGCCTGATTTTGTCATGGGACCTTTGGTAGAGGAGTAGATATTATCTATGTCTTGCCCTGTGAAGGATTTTACCAATAGACATATAATACTTTAATATAGCACAGTCCCCAGACTTTATGGTTTTGCTCAACCATAAACTTATGCATGTTGGAGTCTATTTAAGATAGATTTTCTTCTTTCAACAGCTTCAGCTTAACAAAAAGGTTATTGGAAGAGAACTCCATGAAAAGTTGAGGAGAACCTACTCTACAAAATGGGCTTTTCCAAAAGATAATTTTCCAAAGATCAAGGAAAACACATGAGATATAAATTTATTTCATCTTAATGATGTTGCCACAAACTATTTAGGGCAGGTACTAATGTCATTGCCTTGAAGTAACAAATTAAGATGCTAATTATAATTCCATATCACAGATAATAAATTGAAATCCAATTTGGGTACTTATTCAGTTCCTTTTCTAAGAATTATAATTAGGGAGTATCCACCATATGGGAACAGTGAAATAAAGATATTTTATACCAAATGGCATTTTGTACCTATTGAAGTGGTTTTTATTCCAGATATGTGCCATGTCTATAACAATAATTGTCAAAATAGTTTCAAATACTAGATTAAAAGGCCATATCTTACCTGCTGAGCAAGAGTTAGCTTGTGACATTCTTCAATACCAACTCAGATTTAGTGTCCATTCTACATACAACTGACATTCAACAGAGTCCTGTCCTTTCTTTGCTTTTCTGGATCACATGGCTGAGAATTGAGATAATGTGTAAAAATCTTGTCAGTAAGTGGGGCTTTTGAGATTTATAAAACATATATTACCAAAGAACATATCTAATTGAAATCAAGTTATAATCAGGTAAAACCACCATAATGATACTATTTTGATTCTATGGGCAGCATATCATCCATTTCTATTAGAAGAGTACTTTTGACATCTATAAATTCCCAATAAATTTGTTGTCTACTCTTACAAAATAATTTTTGCAAACATTAAATGGTTTAAAAATTGATGTTTAATGAGTTAAATCAACATTCTTTGAATAGGACAACAATAAAGGAAAGAAAACAGCCTGGATGCTGAATGGCTTAGTTAAAAAGTAGGATTTTTCCCTTTAATACTAGAAAAAAATCAGAACTTTTCCTCCCTACTCAAATATTTGTGATCCTGATCTCAACTAAAAATTGAAGATGAAGAAAATCCTGATTTGAGAAATGATAAAACTGCATTAAAATTAGCAATGTTCAGATGAATGGAAGAAGTTGGAAATAATTTCAGATGTAAATCTAGAAGACGACCCTGAAATCATAAGAGCAATTCCTTAAAATCAAAGCAGTACAACTGTCAAAACTGAAATGTTTCCTATAGGACCATAACTTGACAGTGTAGTTCAAGTATCTGGATTTGTCTCTATGTGCATCGTGGCAGAGGATGTGAAGGGGAACTAGAAAAATACAATGGCAGCATGCTAGAAAATACAGGCTTCTAAGAATGGTAAGAATGTTCCTGCCACCTCTCCATGCCTATCTTTTGCTTCCTTATATAAAGTAACAACAAAAAAGTATATGCAAGTAAAAATGGAAAAATCTGAAGGGTTGAAGAATAAGAATAACATTTGTATATTACAGACACACTTAGAAGTGCTAGATTTATGTAATCCTAGCTGAAATAGAGTACTGATATCAAATTATGTAGTATATATAAAAGTATATAATATGTATGCATAAGCCTGTTCTTGTGTATAGAATATATACATATCTTTACACATGCACAACCATATGACATTAAGAAGAAGTACTCAAATTTCTCAAATACTCAAATACAATCATTATCCTTGAGTTGTTTGTAAAATGCATAATAATTACACAAGACTGCTTTTGTTAGTGTTTTAGGCAGGATATCCATATATAGTCAGGATGGTCTGGAACTCACTATGAAGCCCAGACTATCATCAAAGTCATCATCCTCCTGCCTTAGCTTCTGAGAGCTGAGGCTGTAGGTACCGCCATACCCAGATTCAAGAAGATGATGCTGGTGATGTGGAGGCAGGGAAAACATGCTTTGCAAGTTTCAAATAAGCTTTAACTTTTATATGCTGAAAGCCAATCTAACTCTAAAATACCTATGGGGACAAAACTTTGTTTAATGAGGACAAATGGAATAAAATTAAAGTAGGGCCTAATAAAATAACATAAATATATTTTATCTGTTTTGTAGCTCATGTATCTTCCTCAAAGGTATAGAACTGTAGTCTTTTTGTTGGTGTTTTGGTTTTGGTTTTGGTTTTGGTTTTGGTGTTTTTTGGTGTTTTTTGGTGTTTTTTGGTGTTTTTTGGTGTTTTTTGGTTTTGGTTTTGGTTTTGGTTGTTTTGGTTTTGGTTTTGGTTTTGGTTTTGGTTTTGGTTTTGGTTTTGGTTTTGGTTTGGTTGTTTGTTTTCAAGAAAGGGTTTCTCTGTATAGTCCTGGCTGTCCTGGAACTCACTCTATAGACCAGGCTAGCCTCGAACTAAGAAATCCGCCTACCTCTGCCTCCCAGGTGCTGGGATTAAAGGCATGCACCACCATCGCCCGGCTAGAACTGTAGTCTTAATAAAAAGAAACATAAACCCATTAAGATGAAAGTGAGGAAATGATATAGCAGAAAATCTCTGTCCACCACAATGCAGAAATTAGGAAAAGGTAAAGGATAAAAAAAGATTTTATTCTAATTCCTTTTTCTCCTTCAATAAAAGCTACCTATGCCAAAAGACTATCACCCTCTGTGAGATACCTGCTTGTCTATGTTTTGCATTGCTTCTCTAATCATGATAGCCAGAAAGTGGCTTACATTTATGTTACTTGATGAACTGATAGCAGAAATGTGGTATATTATCCAGATGAAAAGAAAAATGAAATTAAGAAATTCACATGTAAATTGATGGTGATAAAAACAATCAGTTTAAATAAAATAACCCAGACCCAGAAAGACAAATGTTACATGTCTTTTCTCATTAGTGAATGTTAGCTTTGACTCTTCAGATATGTATGATGACACCTATTTAATAATGGGCCATGGTGTCAAGGGTAGATTTCCAGTGAGGGCTAATAGAACAAAGCAGTATACATGGCTAAAGAAGAATAGGAACAATTAAATTGGTGTGGAGTTGGGAAAGAAGATCAGAAGAGGGAATAAATAGAGGGATCAATAATACCAAAGATTCTTTGAAAACAGGCATGGCCCCCAATTGAGCGATGAGGACACCCACCCACCTCAAAAATAATCCAGAATTCCTCCTGTCAAAAGGAATTGCAGGGACAAAGAGTGGAGCAGAGTCTGAAGAGAAGGTCATCCAGAGACTGCCCCACCTATGATCAAGGACTGAAGGAGCTGAAGGCATTTGCAACCCTATAGGGAGACCAACAAACCAGATCTCCCAGGGACTAAACCACCAACCAAAGAGTGCATATGGGGGGACCCAAGGCTCCAGCTAGATATGTAGCACAGGATTGCCTTATCTGGCATCAATGGGAAGGGAGCCCCTTGGTCCTGTGAATGTGCTATGACCCAGTGTAGGGGAATGGTACAGTGCTGAGGAGTGTGGGTGGGTGGGGAGCACCCTCATAGAAGTAGATGGAGGGGACATGGGGTAGAAGGTTTGTGGAGGGGAAACATGGAAGGAAGATAACATAAAATAAGTGATACAGTAGATGTGTATGTGTGTGTGTATGTGTGTGTGTATTTCAAAAGAAAAAGAAAAAAGCCATATGGGAATCTACTATTATAGAAGATCATACACATAATACACCACACAAATACACACACATACACACACACTCGCATACATACATACATACATACATACATACATACACATACACACACGGTACTAAACTTGAAGCTTCATTTCTACTGGCTAGTTTTCATAGTTTTAAAAGGTAATATGCATACTATCAAAGGAGAAAAGTATCCATCAATCTGGGAATATAATATTGACTGGCCTGGAAAAATGAACCCAGTATACCATCCTGGAACGGACATCATGGGAATAAACAGCAACTTTCTGAAGTATATGGTAAGAAATTGATGCTTTCAAGTGAGAGTCACTGAAGGCAACTTCATATATGTCTAGAATATCCCATTAATCTCTCTTGCTTACTGTCTCAGGTATTACATCATCTTTCTGGCATTGTGATGCCATCAGATACATTGCAATGAAATTAAATTTTTCTCAACAAAAACCAAAGCAGTAAGCTTCCTGACATTGGCCTTTTAACAGCCAAAAATAAGCTAAACACACTTTTCTTAATAGTACCACCTAAAATCATGTATTATATTATACAAAATAAGCAAGATGCATGCCAGAAGTGAACATTAAGGCATAAATATAAATGTACAGTGCAATTTACAGTCATTCAGAATGTTGAGTAGCTATTCATTCTATTAAGCTGTATAGACTGAAAACAATAGAACTCTGATTGAATATTAAAATTTCTGTGTAGAAACTGAATCTGTAATGTAATACTTACCTTAATAATACATATTTCCCCAACAAATGGAAACACAGATTTGGCATCCTAGGGCATCAGTTCTCAGCCTGTGGGTTATGACCCCTTCATGAATGGCATATCAGATATCCTTCATTTCAAATATTTACATTACAATTCATAACAGTAGCAGAATTATAGTTATCAAGTAGCAATGAAATAATTTTATGGTTGTGGGTCGCCACTACATGAAGAACTTTCTTAAAGTGCTGTGGCATTAAAAGGATTGAGAAGCACTATCTAGGGCCTCTTTTTTTTTTTTTTCATCTTTCTATTTTATTGATTTTATTTGCATCTAGTATTCCTATTTTAGTTTTGTAATATTAAAGTTTATTTGACAGTAGATTGGTAATAATGGCACAAACCATTTGCAAAGGTTTAAGAATCACATAGTTGGCCCTCCAGTCTGCACCTGCTTGGGGGCAGATCAACCTGTCTCCCCTCCTCTTCCTCCACACCGCACAGTCTGCAGGCCTCCCAGAAGATCTGCTCAAGCCAGGGCAACAGGTAGAATAGCCACACAAATAATCATAACAGCTGGGACCTTCCAGCAGACTCAGGACTGCTCCCTGCTACCTGTGAACCCCTCTCCCTTCCAGTCTGCATGTGCTTGGAGGCAGATCAGCCTGTCTCACCCTCTCACACAACACCACACAGTCCTCAGGGCTCACAGATCTGTAGCAGCTAGGGCAACAGATAAGATAGCTGTCCAAATAACTGCAGCAGTTGGAAACCCCCAGACATCCAGCAGATACAGAATTCTTTCCCACTAAGTGTCAACTCCATTTCCCTTCCGGTCCCCACCTGCTTGAGGGCAGATCAGACTGTCTCTCCCTCTCAACACCACACAGTCTTCAGGGCTCCCAGGAGATCTGCTGTAGCCAGGGCAGCAGTCTGCAGGGCTCCAAGAAAATCTGTTACAACCATGGTAACAGATTTCAAGTCTCCTAGGAGATTGGCTGCAACCAGGGCCACAGATTTCTCGGGACATCTGCTAGAACCCAGGGATACAGGAGGGAGGCTCCAGACAGAGTCACCCAGGCCAGCTCACACCACAGATAATCAGATGACAAGAGACAAGAACAAGATCATACACAACAAAAGCCAATATTCTTCAACATCATCAGAACCCAGCACTCCCACAACAGCAAGCCATAGATAACCTAAAACACCCGAAAAGCATGATACTGACCTAAAATCCCATCTCTTTAAGATAATAGAGACCTTTAAGGAGGATATCAGTAACTCCTCAAAGAAATACAGGAAAACACAGTTAAACAGGTGAAGTAATTGCACAAAGTTGTCTAAGACCTAAAAATGGAAGTAGAAACAATAAAGAAATCACAAATAGAGGCGACCCTGGAAATTGAAAACCTAGGAAACACGTCAGGAACTACAGATGCAAGCATCAGTAACAGAATGCAAGAGATAGAAGAGAGAACCTCAGGCATAGAGGATATTGACACAACAGTCAAATAAAATACAAAGCATAAAAAAATTCCTAACCCAACACATCCAGGAAATCCAGGACACAATAAAAAGACCAAATCTAAGAATAATAGAAATAGAACAGAGCAAAGATTCCCAGATCAAAGAGCCAGAAAACATCTTTCTCAAAAATCATAGAAGAAAAATTCCTCAACCTAAAAAAAGAGATGGCCATAAAAGTACATGAAGCCAACAGAACACCAAATAGATTGGGCTAGAAAAGAAAAACATTCTGTTACATAATAATCAAAATACTAAATGTACAGGACAAAAAACAGAATACTAAAAGCTGTAAGGGGAAATGGCCAAGTAACATATAAAGGCAAACCTATCAGAATTACAACAGACTTCTTAACAGAGACTCTAAAAGCAAGAATATGTCATGCAGACAATGAGATAACACAAATGTCAGCCCAGGCTACTACACTCAACAAAACTCTCAATCATTATAGATAGAGAACACAAGATTTTACATGACAAAACCAAATTTAAACAATAAATATCTCATAATATAGCCATGCAGAAGATTCTAGAAGAAAACATCCAATACAAGGAGAGTATCTACATCAAAGAAAAAACAAAAAATTAATCATCTTACAGCAGGAGAAAATCACACACATATAATTCTACCTCCAACAACAAATATAAGAGGAATAACAATCATATGTCTTTAATATTTATCAACATCAGTGGACACAATTTACCAATAAAAAGGCATAAGCTAATAGACTGGATACACAAGCAGGATCCTGCATTTTGCTGCACCTAAGAAATACACCTCAACAACAAAGACAGACAGTACCACAGAGTAAAAGTCTGGAAAAGTTTTCCAAGCAAATGCCTCCAAGGAACAAGCAGGAGTTGCCATTCTAATATCCAATAAAATAAGCTTTCAACCAAAAGTTGTCCACCAGGATTAAATCTCAATTCTGAACATCTATGCCCCAAATGCAAGAGCACATTCATTCATAAAAGAAACTTTACTAAAGCTCAAAACATACATTGAACCTCACACGATAGCAATGGGAGATTTCAATGCCCCACTATCAACAATGAATAGATCATTGAAACAGAAACTTAACAGACATAGTGAGGGTAAAAGAAGTTATGAATCAAATGGATTTGACAGATATATACATAATATTTCACCCTAAAACAAAAGAATATACCTTCTTCTCAGCATCTCAAGATGCCTTTTCCAAAATTGGTCATATACTCAGTCATAAAACACATCTCAACAGATACAAGAAGACTGAAATTTTCTCATGCATCCTATCAGAACACCATGGACTAAGGCAATAACTTCAATAACAATAAAAAAAAAAAACAGAAAGCCCACATACCAATGGAAACTGAACAAATCTCTACTCAATGATAACTTGGTCAGGGAGGTAATAAAGAAAGAAATTAAATAATTTCTAGAATTCAATGAAAATGAAGACACCACATACCTAAACATATGGAACACAGTGAAAGTAGTGCTAAGAGAAAATGCATAGCACTAAGTGTCCTTGGAGAGAAACTGGAGAAATCCTACACAAGCAACTTAAGAGCACACCTGAAAGTCCTAGAACAAAAAGAAGCAAACACACCTAAGAGGAGTAGACAGCAGGAAATAATCAAACTCAGGGCAGCAATCAACAAATTAGAAACAAAGAGAATATAAAAAATCAACAAAACCAAATGCTGTTTCTTTGAGAATATCAACAAGATAGATAAACCCTTAGCCAAACTAACTAAAGGACACAGACAATATCCAACTTACCAGAATCAAAATTGAAAATGGAGGTATAACAGAAACTGAGGAAATTTTAAAAATCATCAGACCCTACTACAAAAGCCTTTACTAAATGAAACTGGAAAATCTATCTGAAACAGGTGACTTTTTAGACAGATACCACATACCAAAATTAAATCAAGAGCAAATAAACTATCAAACAGTCTCATATCCCCTAAGGAAATAAAAGTCATTAAAAACCTCCCAACCAAAAACAAAAAACAAAAAACAAAAAACAAAAGCCCCAGGGGCAGATAATGTTAGTACAGAATTCTAACAGACCTTCAAAGAAGAGATAATACCAACACTCCTCAAACTATTCTGTACAGTAGAAATAGAAGGAACATGGCCTAATTCATTCTCTGTAACCATAGTTACTCTGATACCTAAACTACACAAAGACCCAACAAAGAAAGAAAACTTCCAACCAATTTCACTAATGAATATAGATGCAAAAATACTCAATAAAACTCTAGCTAAGTGAATCCAAGAATACATCAAAGCCAACATTCACCATGATCAGGTATGCTTCCTCTCAGGGGTGCAGGGATGGTTCAATATATGAAAATTCATTATTGTAATCTACTATATAAACAACCAAAAGAAAAAATCACATGATTATCTTATTAGATGCTGAAAAAGCGCTTGACAAAATACAACATCCCTTCACATTAAAAATCGCGGAAAGATAAAGAATTCAAGGCCCTTACCTAAACATAATAAAAGCAATATACAGCAAACCATCAGCTAATATCAAATTAAATGGAGAGATACTTGAAGCAATCACACTAAAATCAGGGATAAGGAAAAGCTGCCCACTCTCTCCCTATTGATTCAATATAGTACTCGAATTTCTTGCTAGAGCAACAAGACAACAAAATGAGAGCAAGGGAATACAAATTGGAAAAGAATAAGTCAAGATATCATTATTTGCAGATGAAATGATAGTATACATAAGAGACCTCAAATAAACAACCAGAGAACTTTTACAGCTGAAAAACAAGTTCAGCAAAGTAACTGGATAGAAAATTAACTCAAACAAATCAGTAACCTTCCTTTGTACAAATGATAAACAGGCTGAGAAAAAATTAAGGAAGCAACACCCTTCATAATAGCTACAAATAGTATAAAATATTTTGGTGTAACCAAGCAAGTGAAAGATCTACACAATAAAATTTCAACTACTTGTAAAAAGAAATCAAGGAAGACCTCAGAAGATGAAAACATCTCTCATACTCATGTATTGGTAGGATTAACATAGTAAAAATGGCTGTCTTACAAAAAGCAATCTACAGAGTAGACACAATCTCCAGCAAGACTCCAAAACTGTTCTTCACAGACACAGAAAGAGCAATTCTCAAGTTCATATGGAAAAAAAATCAAGATAGCACAAATAATTGTTAACAATAAAAGGACTTCTGGGGGAATCCACTGACCTCAAGTTGTACTATAGTGCAAAAGTGGTAAAAACCACATGATACTGGTACAGAGACAGACAGGTAGATCAACGAATGGAATAGAATTGAAGATCGAAAATTTATTTCACAAATTTAGGACATTTGATCTTCAACAAAGAATCCAAAAACATACAATGGAAAAAAGAAAACATCTTCAATAAATGATGCTTGTCTACTGGAAGTCTGTATGAAGAAAAATGAAAATAGAACCATATTTATCATCTTTCACAAAGCTCACGTCCAAGTGGATCAAGGATTCAACATAAAACCAGATATAGTGCTTGCTTTTAATAGAAGAGAATGTAGAAAAGAGCCTTGAATACATCAGCACTGAGAGAAATTTCCTAAACAGAACACCAGTGGCTCAGGCTCTAAGATCAACAACTGATATGGCAAAAGACACAGTCAATCAGACAAATTGGTATGCCACTGATTGGAAAAAAATGTTCACTAAACCCCACATTTCATAGAGGGCTAATGTCCAAAATATATAAAGAACTCAAGAAGTTAACCTCCAAAATACCAAATAACCCAATTAAAAAATTGGGTTCGGAGTTAAACAGAGAATTCTCAACTAAGGAATATCAAATGGCTGAGAACCACCTAAGGAAATGTTCAACATCCTTAATCATTAAGAAAATGCAAATAAAAAAAAAGCTGAGATTCCACTTCACACCAGTCAGAACAGCTAAGATCAAAAACTCAGGTGACAGCAGGTGCTTCTGAGGATGTGAAGAAAGAGGAACTCTTCTCCATTGCTGGTGGGATTGCAAGCTGGTACAACCAGTTTGCAAACCAATCTGGTAGTGCCTCATAAAATTGGAAATAGTTCTACCTGAAGACCCAGCCACACCACTACTAAGCATATACCCCAAAGCTGCTCCAACCAATAACAAGGAAACATGCTCCACTATGTTAATAGAAGCCTTATTTATAATAGCCAGAAGCTGGAAACAACCCAGATGTCCCTCAAAGGAAGAATGGATACAGAAAATGTGCTTCACTTATACAATAGAATACTACTTAGCTATTAAAAATGACAACTTCATGAATTTTGCAGGCTAATGGATGGAACTAGAAAACCATCCTGAGTGAGGTAACCCAGACCCAAATGTATATACATGTACTCACCATATAAGTGGATCTTAGCCCAAAAGCTCAGAATATCGACAGAACTTACAGACCATATGAAGCTTAACAAGAAGGAAGAACAAAGTATGGGAGAGAGGAATGGAAGGAAAAAAGGGGGCAGTTTCAGGTATGGGAAGGTACAGGAGAGAAGGTCAAAGGGTCAGAAGAATAATTAGAAACGTGTAGTAGGGGCATATAGGTTACGAGAGGAACCACTAGAAAGTCCCTGATGCCAAGAATGTGAGAAGCCCCTCTAGACCCAATGGGGGTGACGCTGGCAGAAATACCCAACAGTGAGGAGATAGATCCTGAAGAGACTATCTCCAGTAGATAGGCATGGCCCCCAGGTGAGGGAAGGGACCACTCACCCATCTCAAAAATTTTAACTCATAATTGTTCCCATCTAAAGGAAATACAGGGACCAAAAAAAAAAAAAAAAAAAAAAAAAAAAAAAAAAAAAAAAATGGAACAGAGATTCAAGGAAAGGCCATCTAGAGACAGCCCCACCTTGAGATCCATCCCATCTGCAGACATGTAAATAAAATAATCAATTAAAAAAAGAAAAAAAAATCACAAAGCTTCGTAATGCTACAATGACATCAGTTCTGTCTGAAATGTTCAGATAGTTTGTTGATACCATAAACTCCTGAGTGTAGCATGTTTATAAAAGACAGATTCATTTGGGGTCCCAGCTTAGAGGTTACAGACTGTAGTTGGTTCCCTCCATTGTGGTGGTCCTGAATTAACTGATCATCGATGGTGAGAAAGTGAGAAAAAAAGCTACTGATCTCATGCTAAACAGGAAGCTGAGATAATGAGTTATAAAAACTGGAGCAACAATATGTTTCCCTTGAATCTTCACTAGCCTACTTGCTCCAAGTAGGACCCACCTGCAGCTACCCATGTCCTCCCCCAAATAGTTTCACCAGCTGGAGAACAAGGCTTCAAAAATGATGCTGTTGGGACAATTCATGCTTGATACATAAGTAAAAACAAAAAATAAATTTATTTCAACTGTAAATATTCTCCTCTTCATTCTCTGTTCAGCTTGGGGAGATTCCAGAGGGGATAAAATAACTTATTCAATAAATACTCTTCCCAAAACATCTTCTGGAGATGCTTTACTCACTTGGGAATGATCTGCATCCCTGTGTCATCCATACCTCCTGCTCCACTAGAGAATATTGCAGATTCCAGGTGACATCATAGCATCCCTTTAAAGATTTGAAAGGAGAATGCAAATATGTAGGAGGCTTTACATCATATCCAGTGTTCTCAAGTGTTCACTCCATAGCACACCACTCTTCAAGAGAAACTTAAAGATTAGTTTCCTTTTCAAGGCTTTCCAAAAGTAAGCTTCTGAGAAATTAGAAAAAAAAGATCATTTATTAAAAGCTAACCTCACAAATTATCTAAACTGTCCCATAACCCCTAAAGGAATAGAAGCAGTCATTAATAGTCTGCCAACAATAAATAAATAAATAAATAAATAAATAAATAAATACCAAGGACCTGATGGGTTTAGTGCAGAGTTCTATCAAACCTTTAAAGTTGACCTAATACCAATAGTTTTCAAATAATTCCACAAAATAGAAACAGAAGGAACTCTAACCAACTTGTTCTATGAAGCCACAATTACTCTGAAACCTAAACCACACAAAGATCCAACAAAGAAAAAGAACTTCACACCAATTTCCCTTATGAATATCAATGCAAAAATACTCAATAAAATTCTTGCAAACCGAATCCAAGAACACATCAATATGATCATCCATCATGATCAAGTAGGCTTCATCCCAGGGATGCAATGATGGTTCAGTATATGGAAATCCATCAACATAATTCACTATATAAACAAACTCAAAGAAAAAAACACATGATCATTTTATTAGATGCTGAGAAAGAATTTGACAAAATCTACCCCTTCATGATAAAAGTCTTGAAAAGATTAGGAATTCAAGGCTCATACCTTAACATAATAAAAGCAATATATAGCAAACCAGTAGACATCATCAAAGTAAATGGAGACAAACTTGAACCAATCTCACTAAAATTAGGAGCTAGACAAGTCTGCCCACTCTCTCCCTACATATCCAATACAGTACTCAGAGTCCTAGCCAGAGCAAATAGAAAACAAAAGGAAGTCAAAGAGGTACAAATTGAAAAGGAAGAAGTAAAAATTTCATTTGCAGATGATATGATAGTATACCTAAGTGACCCCAAAAATTCCACCAGAAAACTGCTAAACCTGATAAAAACGCTTCAGCAAAGTGATTGGACATAAAATTAAATCAAACAAATCAGTGGCCTTCCTCTACTCAAATGATAAACAGGCCAAGAAATTAGGGAAACAGCACCTTTCACAATAATCACAAATAATATAAAATATCTTGGTGTGACACTAAGCAAGTGAAAAATCTGAATGACAAGAAATTTAAGTCTCTGAAAAAAGAAATAAAAGAAGACCTCAGAAGATGGAAAGATCTCACATGTTCATGGATTGGTACAATTAATATAGTAAAAATGGCCATCTTGCCGAAAGCAATCTACAGATTCAATGCAATTCCCATCAAAATTCCAGCTCAATTCTTCACAGACTTAGAAAGAACAATTTGCAAATTCATCTGGAATAAAAAAAAAACCAGGATAGTGAAAACTATTCTCAACAATAAAAGAACTTCTGGTGGAATCACCATCCCAGACCTTAAGCTGTACTACAGAGCAATTGTGATAAAAACTGCATGGTATTGGTACCTGACAGGCAGGTAGATCAATGGAATAGAATTGAAGACCCAGAAATGAACCCACAAACCTATGGCCACTTGATCTTTGACAAAGGAGCTAAAACCATCCAGTGGAAAAAAGACAGCATTTTCAACAAATGGTGCTAGCTCACCTGGCAGTTAGCATGTAGAAGAATGCAAATTGATCCATTCCTATATCCTTGTACAAAGCTCAAGTCCAAGTGGATCAAGGACCTCCACATAAAACCAGATACAATGAAACTAAGAGAAAAGAAAGGGGGAAGAGTCTAGAGGACATGGGCACAGGGGAGAAGTTCCTGAACAGAACAATAGCTTATGCTCTAAGATCAAGAATGGACATATGAGACTTCATAAAATTGCAAAGTTTCTGTAAGGCAAAGGACACTGTCAATAGGACATAACAGCAATCAACAGTTTGGGAATAGACCTTTACCAATCCTACATCTGATGGAGAGGTAATATCCAATATATACAAAGAAGTCAAGAAGTTAACTTCCAAAAAAAACAAAATAACCCAATTTAAAAATGGGGTACAAAGTAAAACAAGGAATTTTCAACTTAAGAATACTGAATGGCTGAGAAGCACCTAAGGAAATATTCACCATCCTTAGTCATCAGGGAAATTCAAGTCAAAACAACCCTGAGATTCCACCTCACACCAGTCACAAAGGCTAAGGTCAAAAACTCAGGTGACATCAGATGCTGGCGAGGATGTGAAGAAAGAGGAACACTCCTCCATTTCTGGTGGGATTGAAAACTGGTACAACCCCTCTGGAAATCAATTTGGTGTTTCCTCAGAAAACTGGACATAGTACTACCTGAAGACCCAGCTATACCACTCCTGGGCATGTACCCAGAAGATGCTCCAACATGTAATAAGGGCACATGCTCCACAATGTTCATAGCAGCCTTATTTATAATAGCCAGAAGCTGGAGAGAACTCAGATATCCCTCAACAGAGGAATGAATACAGAAAATGTGGTACATTTACTCAACGGAATACTACTCAACTATTAAAAACGAGGAATTCATGAAGTTCTTGGGCAAATGGATGAAATTAGATAATATCATCCTGAGTGGGGTAACCCAATCACAAAAGAACACACATGGTATGCACTCACTGATAAGTGGATATTAGCCCAGAAGTTTGGAATACCCAAGATACAATTCACAGACCACATGAAGCTAAAGAAGAAGGAACACAGTGTGAATACTTCAGTCCTTCTTAGAAGGGGGATCAAAATATCCATGGGAGGAGATACAGAGACAAAGTGTGCAGCAAAATCTGAAGGAAAGACCATCCAGTCACTGTCCTATCTGGGGATCCATCTCATATATAGTTACCAAGTCCAGACACTATTGTGGATTCCAACAATTGCTTACTGACAGGATCCTGATATAGCTGTTGCCTGAGAGGCTCTGCCAGTGCCTGAAAAATACAGAAGTGGATGCTCACAGTCATCTATTGGACTGAGCACAAGGTCCCCAATGGAAGCAGTAGAGAAGGACCCAAGGAACTGAAGGGGTTTGTAGCCCCATAGGAGGAACAACAATATAAACTAGCCAGTATGCCCAGAGCTCCCAGGGACTAAACCACTGACCAAAGAGTACACATAGAGGGACTCAAGGCTCCAGCTGCATATGTAGCAGAGGATAGCCTTGTGGGACATCAGTGAGAGGAGAGGCCCTTTGTCCTGTGAAGGCTCCATGCCCCAGTGTCATGCCAGGACAGGGAAGCAGAAGTGGGTGCGTTAGTGAGCAGGGGGAGTGGGAATGGGATAGAGGGTTTTCTGAGAGGAAATGAGGAAAGGAGATAAAATTTGAACAGGGGATTGTTTTAGTTTTTGGGTTTTTTAATGTTTTTCTTATTTTATTTATTTATTTATTAATTTTTAATTTTTTTGGAGGGGAACCTGGGAAAGGAGATATTGTAAATAAGAAAACATCTAATAAAAAAATTTTAAAAAAGAAAATATCTAATAATAAAAAAATAAATAATTTAAATAAAACTAACCTCACTATGATTTGTAAATAATTATTCTGTAACTGCAATCCTTTTTTGGTCCTTGGAAATCTAGGTGAGTTGCCTTGCCCAGACTCAAGATGTGAGAGTGATTGCCTTGTCTTATTTTATCTTGCTTTGTTGTGTTGTTGCTGTTTGTTGGGGGCTGGCTCTCTTCTTATGGGAGTGTAGGGTCAGCAGGTCTGGGGTAGAGGGGAGGTTGAAGGGAACTGAGAGGAGAGGAGAGAAGGAAAACTGTGGTCCGGATGTATTATAAGGGAGAAGAATCTATTTTCAATAAAATAAATACATTAATTACATTTAAACAACCAAAGCTCTAGTTTCTAAGCACAGTGTGTCTTTTGGATATATACTAAAGGAAGACCCTAGGATATCAAGAAAGATTGATGCATCTTCCTTGATACACTTCTCAGCTATTCTCACTCAAATGTTTCCAACAACAATCTTTGCTGAAATTTTTTCCTCCAAAAAGCAAGACAATTTGACCTAATGTGTTTGGTATGAATAATTTATGTATATGTGGATATTGATAGAGATATGAATATATATGTTATACATAGGGTATAATACAACTTTCTAACCATAGAATTACATACAATTAATGATTTGACCAATCTTTCACCTGAGTTACTGACTGAGGACCAGAAACCCAAAAATCTAGATTTTAATTAATGTAGCCACTTAGAAGTCTCTCTTGCTTCTCGGATATGATACAATGAGATCTGGATTATATATCTTTTCCCCCCTGAAGATTTCCAGCTTTCATTCTATAGTGCTTCTTGTCACTGAGAATGACTTACTGATATACTCAAATCAGGTACCCAAGAAGCATGCTTAAATTTGTTCCCTAATTTACACATTCACAACTCTGAAATGATATCAATTTAATATTCCAAATAAATCCTAAGCCCACCATCTTATGCTCTCCACCATTATCCTGGTTTAAATCACTCATTCCCACATGGAATCCTTCTAGCCTCATATCAGGTCTACCTAACCCATATGAAGTATGTTGGTGCATTTTCTATAACCACCAAAGAAGTTGCATCCATTTCTTCAGAATCTTAAAAGAATTGCTGCCGGGCAGTGGTGGCTCACACCTTTAATCCCAGCACTTGGGAAGCAGAGGCAGGCGGATTTCTAAGTTTGAGGCCAGCCTGGTCTACTGAGTGAGTTCCAGGACAGCCAGGGCTACACAGAGAAACCCTGTCAAAAAAAAAAAAAAAATTGCTGTCCACCCCAAACGGGATCAAAGCTCAGTACTATCTCCTTTAAGACCTTGAGCAAACCCTACCTAACCCTTCACACACCTTTGTCTCAGCCTCTCTCTCTCTCATGCATTTTGTTCATTCAAGCTGATCTTCCTTCAGTGGAAATGTGATTGGTCCAGGAACTTCCTTGCCTTAGGACCTCCATGCAGTCTTTCTTTCCAGGCTTTGGTTGACCAATCAATCTTAATTAACTGCAGGTTGCAACTGAAATTATTCTGTAGAAAGGGCTTTCCTTAGTCTTTATTTTGAGATAACTTACCTATTGGACTTTCTGAACATAACTTTTTTTTTCCTATAAAAAGTCTACATCCAGGCTTGGATGAGGCTTAATACTAGAGAGCCTCCCTCCTACGCCTGAGGCCTCAGAGTCAGTGAATCCCCAGAACAGATTTAAAAGTTCTCCTCTATGTATAATTATTTGTCTGTGTGAATATTTGTCACTTTTACTTGCTTTATATTCTTAGAATACAAACAGCGTGTTGCACATTTTTATTTCTAAAATCTGACACTAAGACAATTCTTAATGCTTAATGAATAAACAATAAACTTGGGTTTGTTTTCCAAGGAGGGTAACTGCATCAATTTTAAAAGATGAATAAATTAAATGAACAGACAGGCCAAAAAAGTCTCCTTCTCTAAACACCTGAATACCAACACATATAGCTAACTCCTCATCAATGAACACGAGACATAAATAATTTATGAGACATCTTTAAGACATAAAAATATGCATATGTTGGGAAACTCAGAAGGGAAATTAAAATAAGTCAGCTTAGTAGCCATGTTAGCATTGGTACTAAACATTGTATGTGATACTGTTGGGTGTACTTCTTGGGTCTTATAGTATTTAAAATATGCTTAAAGGTAAGCAAACAAAATATATTTGTTGTTGGGTTTTTTTTTCGAATTCAGGGATGCCACAGAATTAAAAAACAAAATGTATACTTAAATGATAAAATGGTTTTCTAACAGAAAATAAAGTCCTAATAAAATTGTCCTAACCCAAGTACTGGCAGTACTGTGTTGAAGAGAATAGTTAAAATATAAGAGTCTAGATAGATCTATACCATCAGTTTATTTCACTGTGTTGAGTACTAATTTGCAAACTACTAAAGAGAAAAACTGAACCAATTAGAAGTGTGTGGGTTATGTAATTCAAAGTGAACATAGTTTTATTAAAGGGCTATCTTTGTTACCAGAAAGGAAATCAACATTTTAGTGTGCAAAGTCATAATAATTCTACCTTAATCCCACCATTTAGCCTATTTAAATCTCCTTTAATTACCCGTAATTCCAGAATTTTAGAGATCAAAGCTCCTCTGCTGGTTGATTAGTTTCCTGGTCCTAATTTTACACTCTTGGCCAACAATAATCTTTTTAACACATCTAAATTGTTTTTAAAAGCCAGAGTACAACTGCCCTTACATGAGCCTCATTCCCAATGAGCTATGGGTGCTGGGTAAGTTGTAGACCTGCTGTGAAAATGCGATGGTTCCCACAAAATCTCTTCAAACCACAGAACATGTCACAAATCCGCTTCTGCCTCCTCATACCTTAAGATACAGGATCTTTGTTATGGGGGATGGATTTCAAAATAGACTCTTTTCTATAAATTGAAAAATCCTTTCTTTAAATTGCAATTATTTCCCTTTATTCCTCACTGTTACAGAAACTGAGACTCAAGGTCACTAAATCACTCTGGATTACCCTAGCTTGGCTTCCATTTGGTTTCTAAACACATTATTTACATTTATAGATCACCAGATAGATCCTGAAATATTATTTTATCTTTTCTCACATACAACAGTCTTACTTTTTCTATTCTTTTTTCACATAGAAATTTCATGCTTCTTCAACTGATGCCCCTTATTCTTGGCTATCTTCAATTCCTTGCAAGAATTAAAAATATATTTAGCAGCAAGATTCACATACTCTATAGAGGCAGTAGCTTCGTTCCACAAAAGGGTAAAACCCATGTTACTAACCTTGCACAGCATCCAGGGCAAAGAAGCTGGGATTCACCAAAGACTTTTTGATGTGACTGATGAGTCTAAGACCTCCTAGAAGATTTAAGAAAGACTCAGCAACTGGCACTTCCACAAATTCTGACATGTGAAGGGATTCACTGGGCTCCCAAACAATTCTGAGATTCCATGATACCAATTCTTACAATGTGAATATTCTCAAGTTTCTTTCTCTTTTCTTTATACTGAAAGTTTTAGGAAGTTTATATGAATTAATAAAAATCCTGGGCTCTATGAAGCCAATCTAGCTTTGAACATGCTTTTATTGATCTTTCAGGTAAATCTACTGTGAATGTTATGAGCCAAGCCCAGATCACCAACTTCAAACAGAATTACAGGTACCTGTGGAGAGAGATGCTGGCAGACAGGCTTTTACTAAAGCCAGCAGTGCAAAGGTGAGGGGAAAAAAGGGGGCTGCTTAATTAACATTTTAGATATGTTGTAGGTTGAGTGGTTTCAGGAAGCTTATTAAACTCTTCCTGCTGCCTCTGGGAGGGCATCATTTTTCTTTCGTTTCTATTTCACAGGTGTAATCAATTTGTTTCTAGTATCTGGAAACATTAGCATAGGAAAGATTTTAAATATGTTATGATTCTTTCTCATTTGTTCTTACTAGTCAGTTAACTTGTTCAGTATTACTATAGCCAATGAAATGTCAAAGTGATTTTTTTTTCAGTCCTCATTCCTTGCAAAGAACTTCTCTCCTCTATAAAAGGAATAACATTAATTCTTTGGTTTGCACACAAATTAAAAGGTCAATATAATGTAACAACCCCCCTCCTAAGACCTCAGCATGACTGAAACAGTGTTGACATCATTCTTACCTTAAAAACTAGCAGGTAATTTCCAACACCTGCTAAGATGGAAACAAGGATCTAGTCCGCAGTTCCAGGAAAGTCCCCAAGTAGTTCTCCTTCTTGCTATCTGAAGTATGACAACCATCAAATCCCCATGTACCCATTGGCCAGCAAAGAAATAGTCTTCCTTTTGGCCTTTGATTTTTTTTTTTTTTTTTGTGGGCTTCCCTTGCAACATAACATGATTGCCCAGCTCTGCTTCCTCCAAATTTAATAGTCAAGTCTACTGAATACCTGTGATCACCCTTTGCACAGATTATAATATATTTAATTGTACATAGTGGGGACACAGAATAAAAAAACACTAGTGTAGCCAATACATGTCCATTTCTTAGGTTGGTCTGTGATTTGAAATTATACCCTTCAAATGAGGCTCAGAAGATTTTCTGCATGAAAAAGAAAGAAAATTGCAGCCAACCGTGAAGGCCAAAATTTCCCAGCAAAAATATCATCTAAGCGATTGATTTCTTTCTGATTAAGCACAAAAACTTTGAACATCAAGTGTCAGGAATTGCAAACTAGCTCTACTGAGTATTGGAAGACTATCTTCCTTCTCTGAAAAATGGAGATAATAAAAGTAGCAATCAACATACCCTTGGGAATAATAGCATTTCTTGTGAAATCTTCTATTATGATGGTGTCTGTTACCCCAATGCAGATTAGTGCTAGGGAAATTTTCATACTTTCACTCCAAGCTACATTTCAATCAACAAAACTGGTATTTTAAAAGAATATTTGTCTCTTTTTTGTATTCCGATATTATCAACCCTTGTTGAGTCTTGTTTTATATCTTCTCTCCCTTTTATATTACTATGGAGCTTTTTCCAAATAACATGTCTCTCTGTCTATAGCTATTGTAGTATATAACTTTAAATTTGAAATCTATCAAAAAGTGAAAGTAAGATTTGGCGGAAAGAGGGGACAAAATAACAAAAGCAAACAAACAAAAAACAAAGCTCTAGTAATCTTTCACCCAACAGCCAACAATTTTAGCAATGGCTCACACTATTACACCTTTACGTGCTATTACATCTTTACAGTTTACTCAGCTGTGGCAACCATCCTCATTTACATAACAGTAAAAAGAAACATTGTATTGAAAAACAAAAAATTTCCATTAGCTTAGTCACAGTTCTTCTAATCTAAAGCATCAGAGCACAACGAAAGGTTTTAGCAACTTGGGGCAGAGAAGTAATCAGAAAACATTTTCTTGATTCCCTCAAATTGAACCACAGCAAAATACCATTACTGGCATAGACTTTTGTGTCCCGTGACTCCAAACCATTCAACCTGCATACCTTCACTGAGAGCAGGCATAAACTTATAAACCTGAATCTCCACTTTTCATCACCCACCAGTCAACTATAGCAGTCATAGGCTCTGGACAACTCCCAGAAGCAAGTAGATCTGTGCCACCAGAGGTATTGAGCCAAAATTTTAGCCTCCATAAGATTCCATTTTGATGCCACAAGATCCACAGTGGTCCTGGGCTCAGTGCGCCCTCTAGTGTTGCAACAGCTGCAGCTTTTGCCAGGCTCAGCACACAGCCTAAGAGCACATCCGCGTTTCTAAATAGGTTTACTGATGGAGGGCATTCCTGGCTCAAGTCAGATTGTAAAGGCTGGAATTGAGTATATAATTCTTCAAAGCTCAGGACTATAGGATGTAAGAATAATCAAGAAAACAAGGTGTCTCTAAATGAATCAATACCTCTGGGTGATTCGAAAAGTAGAAGTGGATGAACCACTCAACAAAGAATAGAAAATAACTGTTGTGAGAAAGTTCAGTGAATTCTAGTAATAGTAAGATAGAGAAAAAGCACTCAAAAATGAGAAAACTAGACATTGAACAATTAACAAGTGTTGAAATAATAGTAATATATTTTAAAAACACCACAAGAACTCAGCCCACACAGTCTATTGATGAGGACTCATAGAGACTCACAGAGATCAGGGAGCCTGTAGGGGTCTGACTTAAGTCCTCTGCATATACATTATGGCTAAGTAGCTTAAGTGTTCTTGTTGAAATCCTAACAGTGCAAGCTGGGCTGTCCCTGACTCCTTTGCCTTCTTGTGGGATGCTTTTCCTCCAACTGGGTTGTCTTGTCCAACCTTGTTGTGCCTAGTCCTATTGTAGCTTGTCATCCTTGTTTAGTTGATGTTCCTGGGAGGTCTACTGTTTTCTCATGGGAGCCTGAGAGGGCAATTATCTTGGGAGGGGAAGTTGGGGAAAGAAACTGGATGGGGGGTGACTGCAATCAGGATGCAATATTAGAAGGAAGAATTTTTTTTTTATTTTAGATATTTTCTTTATTTACATGTAAATTTCTCCATTCCCAGTTTCCCCTCCAAAAAACAAAGAAACAAACAAAACCAACAAAAACAAACCCCTGTTGCCTCCTACTTCCCCATGCCTACCACCCCGCCCTCTCCCACTTTCTGGCCCTCGCATTCCCCTACACTGGAGCACCAAACCCTCACAGGGC
>NW_022196896.1:47986190-47992622 GCF_008632895.1 Mastomys coucha
GATGTTGAACATTTCTTTAGGTACTTCTCAGCCATTTGGTGTTCATCAATTGAGAATTCTTTGTTTAGATCTGTAGCCCATTTTTCAATAGGGTTATTTGGTTCTCTGGTGTCTAACTTCTTAAGTTCTTTGTATACATTGGATATTAGCCCTCTATCAGATATAGGGTTGGTAAAGATCTTTTCCCAATTTGTTGGTTGCATTTTGTCCTATTGACAGTGTCTTTTGCCTTACAGAAGCTTTGCAACTTTATAAGGTCCCATTTGTCAATTCTTGATCTTAGAGCATAAGCTATTGGCGTTCTCTTCATGAAGTTTTCACCTGTGCCTATTTGCTGGAGGTTCTTCCCTACTTTCTCTTCCATTAGTTTCAATTAAATTTATGTATGTATTTACATCCCCTTTCCTACCCCCCATCCTAACGATCCTCAATTCATCCCCCCTCCTTTTCTCTTCCTAGATGTCATCCTAATCTTGGGTATCCCTCTGCCCTGGTGCATCAAGTCTCTGCAGGATTAAGCTTATCCTCTCCCACTGAGGCCAGACAAGGCAGACATCTGCTGCATATGTGCCAGGGGCCTTGGACTAGCCAGCTAACATTCTTTGGTTGGGAGCTCCCCAGGGTCCAGGTTAGTTGTCACTGTTGGTCTTCCGAGGGAGTCTCCCTGTGTTGGTCTTCCTGTGGGGCCTTCCTGTGTTGGTCTTTCTGTTGACCTTTAGGACCTTAATCTTTCCCCTGACTCTTCCATAGCTCTCCCTTGCCTCCGTCCTGTGTTTGACTGTGGGTATCTCTATCTGTTTCAGTCAGCTAACAGCTGACAGAGGTAAAGTCTCCCAGATGATTAGCTATGCGAGGTCCTGTCTGCAAGCACAACATAGCATCACTAATAGTATTAGGGATTGGTGGCTCCCCATGGGATGGGTCACAAATTGGGTCAGTCACTGGTAGAACATTCCTTCAGTCTCTGCTCCATCTTTGTCCCTGCATTTATTTTATATAGGGCCAATTTTGGGTTGAAAGTTTTGTTGATTGGTTGGTGTCCCTATTCCTCCATTGGGTGTCCTGTCTGACTATTGGAGGTAGCCTCTTCAAGTTCCATATCTTCCCTGTTGGACATTTCAGCTAGGGTCAGCTGCATTGACTCCTGGGAGCCTCTCCCATCCCAGGTCTCTAGGACTTCCTACTACCCCCAGAAGCTGCATATTTCCATTCATTTGCTTAGCGTCTTGGCCTCTTTCCTGTCTCTTCCCATACCTGATTCAGTCCAACCTTCCCTTCCTCCTCCCCTCTCCCACCCAGGTCCTTCCTTCCCTCTGTCTCCCAAGGAGTATTTTTTTCCCCACTTCTAAGTGAGATTCAAGCATCCTCACTTGGGGCTTTCTTATTTACCTTCTTTGGGTCTGTGAGGTGTGTCATGGATATTCAGTACTTTTTGGCTAGTACACACTTATAAGGGAGTACACACTATACTCGTCATTTTGGGTCTGGGTTACCTCACTCAGGATGATATTTTGTAGTCCTGTCCATTTGCCTGAAGAGCTCATGAAGTCCTTGTTTTTAATAGATGAATACTATTCCATTGTGTAAGTAAACCACGTTTTCTGTATTTGTATTAATGTTGATGGACTTCTGAGTTGCTTCCAAATTTTAGCTATTATGAATAAGGCAGCTATGAACATAGTAGAGCACATCTCATTGAGGTATGAAGGATCATCTTTTAGATATATGCCCAGGAGTGGTATAACTGGGTAAACAGTTAGAACTATTTCCATTTTTCTGAGAAACCATGAGATTGACATCCAGTGACATGGTACAAGTTTGTAATCCCACCAGCAAAGGAGGAGTGTTCCCTTCTCCACATACTCACCATCATACAGTGTTGCTTGAGTCTTTTTTATCTTAACTGTTCTGATTGGTGTAAGGTGGAAGTTCAGGGTGATTTTGATTTGCTTTTTCCTGATGACTAATGATGTAGAACATTTTTTTTAAGTGCTTTTTGGTCATTTGAGATTCTCATGGTGAAAATTTTATGTTTAGTTCTGAATCTCATTTTTAAATTTGATTATTTGGATTTTTGTAGTCTGACTTATTCAGTTTTTTATATGTTTTGGATATTAGCCCTTTATCAGATGTAGGGTTGGTGAAGATATTTTTCAAATCTATAGGCTCCTGTTTTGTCCTATTGAGAGAGTACTTCATCTTACAGAAGCTTTTCAGTTTCATGGGGTTCAATTTATCAATTGATTATCTTAGAGCCTGAGTCTTTGAGTTCTCTTCAGGAAACTTTCTCCTATGCCAGTATTTTCAAGCCTATCTCCCACTTTCTCTCCTATTAGATTCAATGTATCTGGTTTTATGTTGAAGTTCTTTTTTTTATTAGATATTTTCTTTATTTACATGTCATATGATATCTCCTTTCTCAGTTTTCCCTCTGAATAAAAGGGGAAAAAAACCTTGTTCCCTCCCCTCTCCCCCTGCTCACCCTTTTCTGCTTCCTGGCCCTGACATTCCTCTACCCTGGGGCATAGAACCTTCACAGGGCCAAGGGCCTCTCCTCCCATTGATGAACAACTAGGCCATCTTCTGCCATACATATACTGCTGGAGAGATAAGTCCAACCATGTTTACTCTTTGGTAGGTACTTTAGTCTCTGGAATCTCTGAGGGTACTAGTTAGTTCATATTATTGATTATTCTAAGGGAATGCAAGCCATTCAGCTCCTTGAGTCCTTTCTGTAGCTCCTTCATTGGGGACACTATACTCAGTCCCCAATGGATGGTTGTGTATTAGTTGGGTACTGTCAGAGCCTCTCAATCAGCTACTAGTGTATTAGTCGTGCACTGTCAGAGCCTCTCAGGAGACAGCTATAACAGGCTCCTGTCAGCCAGTACTTGCTGGCATCCACAATAGTATCTGGATTTGATGATTGAATATGAGAAGGATTCCCAGGTGGAGCAGTCTTTGGATTGTCCTTCATTCAGTCTATGTTCCATAGTTTGTCTCTGCAACTCCTTCCACTGTTATTTTGTTCCCCCTTTTAAGAAGGAACAAAGTATCCAGACTTTGGTCTTTCTTCTTCTCGAGTTTCTTGTGATTTGTGGATTGTACTTTGTGTATTCTGATCTTCTGGGCTAATTAATATCCACTTATCAGAGAGTGCATATCATGTATGTTCTTTTGTGATTGGGTTACCTCATTCAGGATGATATTCGCCAGATCCACCCATTTCCCTAAGAATTTCATAAATTTATTGTTTTTAATAGCTGAGTAGTACTCCATTGTGTAGATGTACCACAATTTCTGTATCCACTCCTCTGTTGAGGGACATCTGGGTTGTTTCTAGGTTCTGGCTATTATAAATAAAGCTGCTATGAGCATAGTGGAGCATGTGTCCTTATTACATGTTGGAGTATCTTCTGGGTATATGCCCAGGAGTGGTATAGCTGGGTCCATGGTAGTACTATGTCCAATTTCCTGAGGAACCACCAAACTGATTTCCAGAGTGGTTGTACCAGCTTGCTATCCCACCAGCAATGAAGGAGTGTTCCTATTTCTCCACAACCTCTCCAGCATCTGCAGTCATCTGAGTTTTTCATCCTAGCCATTCTTACTGGTGTGAGGTGGAATCTCAGGGTTGTTTTGATTTGCGTTTCCCTGATGACTAAGGATGTTGAAGATTTCTTTAGGTGGTTCTCAGCCATTCAGTATTCATCAGTTGAGAATTCTTTGTTAAGCTCAGTACCCCGTTTTTTAATAAGGTTATTTGGTTTTCTGGAGTCTAACTTCTTGAGTTCTCTGTATATATTGGATATTAGCCCTCTATCAGATATAGGATTGGTAAAGATCTTTTCCCAATTTGTTGATTGCCGTTTTGTTCTATTGACAGTGTCTTTTGTCTTACAGAAGCTTTGTAATTTTATGAGGTCCCATTTGTAAATTCTTGATCTTAGAGCATAAGCTATTGGTGTTCTCTTTAGGAAATTTTCCCCTGTGCTCATGTGCTCGAGGCTCTTTCCCACTTTCTTTTCTATTAGTTTCAGTGTATCTGGTTTTATGTGGAAGTCCTTGATCCACTTGGACTTGAGCTTTGTACAAGGAGATAGGAATGGATCAATTTGCATTCTTCTACATGCTAACCACCAGTTGAGCCAGCACCATTTGTTGAAAATGCTGTCTTTTTTCCACTGGATGGTTTTAGCTCCTTCTTCAAAGATCAAGTGACCATAGATGTGTGGGTTCATTTCTGGGTCTTCAATTCTATTCCACTGATCCATCTACCTCTCACTGTACCAATACCATGCAGTTTTTATCACAATTGATCTGTAGTAAAGCTTCAAGTCAGGGATGGTGATTCCACCAGAGGTTCTTTTATTGTTGAGAATAGTTTTGGATATCCTAGGTTTTTTGTTATTCCAGATGAATTTGCAAATTGTTCTTTCTAAGACTGTGAAGAATTAAGTTGGAATTTTGACGGGGATTGCATTGAATCTGTAGATTGCTTTCAGCAAGATGGCCATTTTTACTATATTAATACTGCCAATCCACAAGCATAGAAGATCTTTGCATCTTCTGAGATCTTCTTTGATTTCCTTCTTCAGGGACTTGAAGTTCTTGTCATACAGATCTTTTACTTGCTTAGTTAGAGTCAAACCAAGGTGTTTTATATCATTTGTGAGTGTTGTGAAAGGTGTTGTTTCCTTAATATCTTTTTCAACCTGTTTATCCTTCATGTAGAGGAAATCTACTGATTTGCTTGAGTTAATTTTTATATCCAACAACTTTGCTGAAGTTGTTTACCAGGTTTAGGCACTGTCTGGTAGAATTTTGGGGGTTACTTAAGTATACTATCATATCATCAGCAAATAGTGATAATTTGACTTCTTCCTTTCCAATTGATAGCCCCTTGATCTCCTTTTGTTGTCTAATTGCTCTAGATAGGACTTCAAATACAATGATCTGATAGGATGCAAGTGGTTATTTCAGTCTTCTTATATCTGATGAGTTTTGTTATGTGTCTGATGATATGATCAATTTTGGAAGGTTCCATGAGGTACTGATAAGACAATACATTCCTTTGATTTTGGATGAAAGGTTCTATAAATATCTGTGAAATTCTTTTGGTTCATAACATCTGTTAGTTTCATTGTATCCCTGTTTTGTTTATGTTTTGATGACTTTTACATTAGTGAGAGAACGGTGTTGAAGCTTCCCACTATTATTGTGTAAGGTTCAATATGAACTTTGAAGTTTAGTAAAGTTTCTTATAAATATGGGTGAACTTGTGTTTGGGGCAAAGATGCTCAGAATTGAGACTTCATCTTGGTGGAATTTTCCTTTGATGAATATGAAGTGTCCTTTCCCATCTCTCTTGACTACTTTTGGTTGAAAGTATATTTTATTACATATTAGAAAGGCTACTCCAGTTTGTTTCTTTGGTCTGTTTGCTTTTCTTCAGCTGGTTGTCTATGGTGTTGGCTTGCTTGAGTGCCCCTGGTTAGAGCAGGTCTCCCAGGAGATAGGTATAGCTTTGTGTCACAGGTTAGAGCAGGTCTCCTGGGAGGCAGACTGAGCTGTGGGGTGGGGTCGAGGGTGAATTGTGGATCTGTGAATACAGGTAGAGGTGTGGACAGGAAGACAGAGAGAGAGCAGAGTAGATCTCACATCTGCTGGTCTCTGTGGGGTCCCAGCAAGGTTTATATCTGGATAAGAAGAATCTCACTGTGTTCTAGGTTAGAGCAGACCTCCTAGGACACAGGCATCACTGTTGGGGGAAGGAGGGAGCAGCTCCACAATTGCAAAAGAAGAATTTTTAAAAATTGAAAATGAAAAATACAATGAATACAACGAAACAGTCAATAAGCTGGGCACAGTGGTATAGGCCTTTAATGCAGCATATAAAAGCCAAAGGCAGGCAGATTTTAATGAGGCCATTTCAGGTCTATATAGACAGTTAAACAGGGCAAGTCAGAGTAAACAAGAAAGACAGAGTGACAGGGTAAAAGACAGAGAACACTGAAAGTGGAAGTGACCATCAAGATTAAAGAACCTATGAATATGAAGACAGATTACATGAAAGATATATACTCAGCAAAAAGAACTTAAGGTCACAGATTTCATGGGATTACATCAGAAAAAGCAAATGAGTTAGGAGTACAGGAGTAAGAGGGAAAAGTAAAGGAATGTGGGCAGACTTAAAAGAAATAATAAGAGAAAATTCTCCAAACTAGAGAAAGGCACAAATATTCAGAAATATAAACATTAAAATTGCCCTCAAATAGATGATAACTGAGATGCGTGTAAAATGAAAGTTAATGTGACTTGCCACTTAAACCTAAGAGAGAGTAACCAACAAAAAATATTGTAACCAGCAAAGTGCCTTAAAAATAAGAAACACAGGCAGAAGCAGGTAGATTTCTGAGTTCGAGGACAGCC
>NW_022196896.1:47992632-48042703 GCF_008632895.1 Mastomys coucha
TAAATAAATAAATAAGAAACCAAGACTTTTCCTGGACTGAGCTGGGAAGCTCACGGACACCATACCTGTCACAGAACAAAATAGTAAAGAGATGTATGGGAAAATTAAAGAATACTAGTAAGCAACAGAGAGAAATCAGAAAGTAAATAGCCAATGGTATAATAAGTAGTAAAATAGAGAATATGTAAATGTTTGATAGGTAATGTACATCCTAGGAAAATGAAAGTAATTACTAAAATAATAAGCTGGTTATTAATAATTAATATACGTTATATAATTATATCAAACATAGTCATTGATATTAATATTAAGCTAATAAACCTATTGATTTTTTAAAGTTATAGGTTGTGAAATAGACAAATTTAGATGGGAAAAGTCCAAAATGTAAGAATGTAGAATAAAAATGATAAACTTCATAATTAAAGCAGCTTGATGGGTAACAAAATCACAAAAGTCTGTACTAGATAAAAATAGATGTAAGAACTCAGAATATACCAATAAAGAAAATCACTTAACTGCATCCAAGCTGCCAGTGGGTAGGCTAGGTTGTTCTTGGTGTGAATTAAATGGGAAAAGCCTGTAAAATAACCTTGAGGATATACCACAAAAACAAAACAAAAGCAAAACTAACAAACAAACATAAAACTTAGTAGAAGTTAGGCTGGATAGTTTTATGTTAACCTGATATAAGCTAACATAATCTGCGAGAAGGAAACCACATTGAAAAATGCACTAATTGGGTCAGTTGCCATTTATCAACATCTGCTATGTATTGAATCCTGGGCTGACTTTGCTAATACTATACCACCTACTCTTTACAAAGTCCATTCACCCTTTGAATGTAAGGAAAAGGAAACACAAAAAAAGAAAAATAGTTTGAAGGCAATTACAAGGGCAGATCCAAGATTTCTAACTTAGCTATTTCTGCTACTGAAGCAGTAGAGCAAATGACAATTTGCATTTTAAAGAGAAGACAATCTGAGGTGGATGAAAGGAAGATTGACTAGGAGATTATTTGCCCATTAATCTTGTTGAAGCGTTAGTGCGATAGTGTCTGTGTGTGTATGTCTGTGTGTGTGTGTGTGTGTGTGTGTGTGTGTGTGTGTGTGTGTGTATGTCTGTGTGTGTGTTGACCTGGTTAATTTTATGTCAACTTGACACAACCTAGAGAGAAGGTTGCCTCAATTGAGAGAAATGCTTCTATAGGACGGGGCTTTAGACAAGCATGTGAGTCATTTTCTTAATTTGTGATTAATGGAGGAGCCACCAGCCCATTGTGGGTGGTTCCAGCTCTGGGCTGGTGATCCTGGGTTCTATAAGAAAGCAAACTGAACCAGCCAGAAGGAAAAAGCCATTAAACAGTGCTCCTCCATGGTGTCTGAATCAACTCCTGCCTCCAGGTTCCTGCCCTGTTTTAGTTATTGTCCTGACTTCAATGATGAACACCAGTTTGGAAACATAAACTAATATGTGCTTTCCTCTCCAAGTTGCTTTGATCATTGTGTTTCATCACCACAATGATAACCTTAACTAGGACAGAAGTGAAGCAGTAACTTGTTATTCTGCTCTAAACTCCCCAGCAGGTGTGTGTGCCTTCTCTACACCTGTCCAAATGTTTTGGATTCCAAAAGAAAGACGCACATATGTAGTCTTATTTTTAATATGCTTTAAACAGCTCAGTGACCAGGTATTTCCAAACATCCCCATGGCTAGCACATTCTCCCTTTTGATATTCCTGAATATTACTTTCTAAAGTCTGTATTAAATACCTACTACCTCAGACTCAATTTGGAGAATCACTCCTGGGGCCACTCTACCTTGTTTCTTATATGTTTTATGCTTTCTCTCCTACAGCTCTCAGGCTTGATCTTGCTGCTCCACTTCCCCTTCCCCATCGCAGCAATTCTCTTTCCTCTCTCCTGCATTTCTTGCCCTGGAATTCTAAAAGTCCTGCCTCTGTCTCCCTGCCCAGCCGTTGGCCACCAGCAACTTTATTTTCCAATCAGAGGCAACTGGGGACAGGGACCCTCAGCAGAGATATGCAGGTTCCTGTGTTATTTTGGGAAACAAATTAACACAAATAGCATTAGAACCAATCCACAGCATCTCACCTTTTCCCTCCACTAAAAAGGCCTTTTCTCACAGGTATATATTCAACATAGTTGTAGTAGTTATGTGAACTATAAAGTATGATATATATATATATATGTATATATACACACATATATATAATGTCTACTCTATCAATTTTGTCAATTCAGGTATATTACTCTAACATCTAACTTAACTTAGAGAGTTTACAATTCTATACCTGAATTATGTTTTGATTTTAACTTCTATTACAATTTGAAATATATCATTTTAAATCTATAATATCTTTCTCAATATTAAACAACCTAAGTTTGATTATGAGACTAGAATTAGTCAGAAATCCAAGAACGAAATATTACCTAATTATGTAGGAAGTACAAGGATATAGCTTTTAAAATTACAAAATTTGGAGAGAAACCTGGCTGCCTGGACAGTCCTTTAATTTCTAATAATGATGAAGCATTTGTCTTTAGCCTTTTGTCCCAGTACCATCTTAAAGAACTTGTGTGAAGTAGGACTATGAAGGACTAGCTTACACTGTCTTGGCAGGGCTAAGTTGTTGACTATCTTACATTATGTGTTCTTTTTGGACAATATTTTTTTATCTGTAGATGAATTAGGGAAAATCTTGTCCAGTGGATACCTTACCAAAATAAGAAACTCTGTCTGGAGGTAATGTTTACTATCTTCTTTGAACAGTTAAGGGGGCACTGTCGGGAGCTGACATATCTTTTAGTAAAAAAATCTAATAATGATGAAATGATTATAAATGTCATATTTTGTGGATGTTTGATGTTTTTGAAGACTATCTATCTATATAAAGCATATCTGATCTGTTAAACCTTCGCTAGTCTTAGCTGTTTCTATTTGAATAATATTTAAAACTTTTTATTATAATTAAATAAGAATCTAATACAATCATGAGTTTAATATCTGGCCCTTAACTTGTGTTATTTAATCATCCTAAACAGTTTGCAATAGCATCTATAGAAGGACTAGATCAAAGTCTTGTATTCTTAAGTATAGGAGCAATGCCTATCTAAGAGTAACAATATTAATTTTAAATTTTGTAGCAATATCTAAAGATTTATACCAATGTAGATTATGGCTACAATGTGTTTTGTCTAAGAATAGGTTTGTAATCCATCTCATCTATTTCCTCCATGTTCAAAATTGTGACTATTTCCAAAGATTCCTTAAAATGACAACCTACCTATAAATTATAAAATAACCATAACGAGGCACCCAAACCCAAGAGATCAGGAGGCTGACTCTCCACAACTTCTTCCTGCTGAATAGGGGTGACTGAAAAATTTTTAAAGGGGTGGGGAGGGGTAGGAAAATTAGAAAAATTGGATAAACTTAAGAAATCTATCTTTAACATCTGCTATCCAGTCTTTGTATGCTTAGAAGGACCAGGACTTGACTGACATTTAGACTGGATCTGTCTGAAAGCCTGGATGAACTGAATCCAGAATCCATCAGAAATCAGCAAGTATTCCTGAAGCTGTTTGGGAGACAAGTAGTTAGTTGGAATAGCAGGTCATTTCAGCATCCCCATGAATGAATCTTGTCAGAGCTGTATATTTGGTAATATATGAATCTTAAAATCCAAAATTTAGTACCATTAAGATATTTGTATGGATTATGCAAGGTGTACAGATCCATTAATGATGAATTGCTTGCTCCTTGTTTGTGCATGTGAAAAACAATTATGTTTTTATAAGTTAATCTGATCAATACCAACTGTGACAAATCTTAATTTATGTCATGTAAGGATGGCACAATTAATTTTAAGAATCCCATAACCAACAAGATTTATTGTTTAATTTTAACTGGAGTTTTGGCTAGAGACAATTTTATGTCTAAGCCAGTTACTGAGTTGCTCCCATGTGGAGGAATCAGCAATTCTAGTTATCTGTTTGGTTTGATTTTTTCAAATCTGTAGTCCAGATCTTCAGGGTGTCTTCCCCTGTCATATCTGATCCATATCACTCTGGAAGGGATTCAAAGCCTTTTCTTCTTTCCTATTCACAAAAATACAGAGCTTCTCTTCCAAAATAGCATGTTCTTGGTCTGTCTAGTAACCCCAAATCATCAAAGTTATAGATTGATTCAATTTAATAGCTTGACCTCTCTCCCAAAGGATTTTTAGTATCATAACCACCAAACATAAACACATACATCTTGATAATTAAAACAATTTAAAGCAAATAAAGCAATCTAAAAAAAAATTATCTGTTTAGACAATGTTTCCTAGCTCCTATCTTGTTCTTACACAAGATCAAGGCCTTATTTATTTATTTATGTATGTATTGTCTGAGATAACATTATTTTCCCTATCCCCTGCTCTTGACCCACATGATTAATTTTCAATAGTGAAATCAAGGCCTAAATTTATTTATTCATTTAGTATACATAAATTCTCCCTTCTATGGAGATTAATATCTCTGTAGATATATATACCCCCTTTTTCTTTATATAATTTGAATTAACATCCTTCCCTATTTATTCTATATTTCTGTATGAGCTCATTTTAGGTCATTAATTTGTCACACTATGCCAAGCAATTCCAAAAATCCCATGTAGACCACATTTGAAAGAACCCGAGTGCTGCCCTAGTAAAGAATTTTTTAAAATTTCTTTTAGTGTATTTTTTTCCTTTATTTTATTGTATCTCCATGCTTTTGTTTCTTACATTTGAGATCAAAGGCCCAGAATTCTTTATTCCACATATACTTAGAAACACTTACATAATTATCATTATACTCCTTAAAAACAATTAAATAAAATTTCTATTCATTCCTCCCTTCCATGGAAATTAATAGCTCTGTGAGTATATATATATATATGTATATATATATATACATATATATATATATCCCCTTTTTCTTTCTATAACCCAAATTAATTAACATACTTTTATATATTTAACTTTAATTAAATTCCCTTTCATATTTTTGTATGAGACTATTTCTATACTCAAATGTGTCATATGTCAGGCTAAGTAATTCTCATGTAGACTATATTCCTAGAACCTAGTGTTGGTAATGGCATAGACTTTTAGAAAAAAAATTAAAGTATTATTTCTATATTTTATTTAGACTTGTTCTCAGTGGCCTGTGTATCTTCTCCCCAGTAGTTTTCTGGGTTTTGTTATCTGCCTTTTTATAGTAGGAGTCATTAGTATTTGTGGCTAAAGTTTTGTAGCATGTGAATCATTAGGCTGTTGCCTCTGTCCCTGGGTCGGCCTGGGTATGTCTCAATCTTAAGTCACAAACCCCAGAATTGTGTGTGCCAATTTAGCAGGCCTGTTGTCCTAGAACCACACCCATGTGGCTTGGGTAAAACCTGTAGTTCTGCAATAGCCTTTAGCATTTCTTGTGTATGCAAGTAGAAAATATGTAAATATTATGTAAAAAATCTCAAATATATAAGCACTATGAAAATAAAGTACTTAGGAAGAAATTCAATCAAGGATGTAAAAGATCTCTATATAAAGGCCAACAAGAATGCTCAAATGAGTAAAGACACTTACTACCATGACTGATAACCTGAGTCAATCTGTAAGACCTCCATGGAGGAAGTAGAGAACCCACTCACCTAAGCTGCCCTTTAACCTCCACATGTGTTCCATCTCAAGTGCACGTGTGGATGTGTGCGCACGCATGTACACATACACATACGCACACAATAAATTAACCTCCACATGTGTTCCATCTCAAGTGCACGTGTGGATGTGTGTGCACGCATGTACACACACACACACAATAAATAAATAAATAAATAAATAAATAAATAAATAATAAATGTTAATATACATTTAATAGATTTCCACATTGAAAACCATAAACACTGAAGGAAAAAGAAAGAACACAAACAAAAATAGACACCTGGTGTTTGTGAGTTTAAAAAAAAAATGTAAAAAGAACAATAAGAACATCAACAAAAATCACTGTTGTTAGCATATGTATATTACCCAAAGCCATCTATATAAAGTAGTCTCTACTAAAATATCAATTCTACCTTTCTTAAAGCTAGAAAAAAAATTCACTCTATATAGAACTGCAAAAATCTCCCCCAATTCACCAAAATTAATCATAGAAAAGAGTAACAGCATTTATTATTCTATGTTTACTGAATTTGGACAAGAAGCAACCAACAAAAAGACTCTGTCTCCTTGCCTCATCTAATGTATACCTCTTTTTCTCTACTACTTCATGTTTTATTATTGATGAAGGTAACTACCTCTTGTATAGATTCATTTTGTAATAGTCTGTACATTTATAAAGAAATTCTGCTATGTTGTTGTTTTTACTTGCTTTAATTATGTAACTCTTACATCTATATTTTTGTGACTTTGTTGTCATTTCTAAATATTTTGAGTGTCAAATTTGATGATTTTGATAATTGTTTAAACACTACAAAAAGCTATTTTAATAATTTGTATTAATATATTTAATTCTAACATATTTAATAAAATATTTTAATAACTTTTCATAATTTAATTATTTTAATGTATTTTTTAGCATGCCCCCATAAGGAGAAATGTGCCCCAGGTATTTGTTGCTAACCATTTATTACAGCTTTACAGAAAATTAAGTACACTCAATTCTAGTCTTGGCTTACCAAATTTCAGAAAACTTTATTCCAAAAGAGACCAACAATTCTCAATGCATCAGTAAAATTAATGATATAAAAACAGTTTATAGATTTAAATGATAAATTGTTTTTATGGATGCTCACATTGTCCATACTTTACTACAAGCATGTTTTAAAAAATCCATCAGTCTTTCATAGCTCCTTTAATTTCTTCCTTAATAAAATGTTGAAGTTCTTTCCATTTCCTGGTCTCAGATTATCTGCCAAAGATTCTTGTTCTCTTCAGTAGGAACTAATATAGTCAATAGAATTTGCTAAAATCTTTATTCCCTTTCTTTTGTATGAACCCCGGGACCTTTGGAAGTTGTCAACATCATTGTACTGTGTCAGTAACAGTGCAGATATTTTCTGAAAACAAAGACAAAGTCCACTGTACTCTAAAGAATTGAGCAAAATAAATAATTTTTGATAATGGACAGTTATTCAAATTTCTTCAATTTTCCAAATACTGTATATGTTTTATTTTGGTCAAGATTCATTCTAGGTCAGCATGCTACATTTGATAATACAGTATGATATCTTATAGCTCCTAGCCTAGAACAATTCTGTTTTCCCAAGTCTATGTATTCTCAAGATGTCAAAACATCTTTTCTGTTGAATCATCTAACTTTTAAATTTTTGGATTACTTCATCATGATAGTGTATTTCTTTGAAATGTTGATTCTCCAAAAATTTCTCACCTTGAGATATTGAGGCTAGCCATATATCATCTGAAACTTTTCCTGAAGCAATATTGATTTTTCTCTGTGTAGAAAATACATCTGAATTACAGGGATATTGTAGTTTCCTGACAGAGCATTATTTGTTCTTTTTTATGAGGTGCAGAGTGCTCTATAATCCCAATTTTTTTATTGTGTCAATGGTAACTTAAGAAAAGTTATAAAAAAAAATATTGTACTTGACCAGTCTAACACTAGGAATGTCGACCTGTAAAACACAACTTCCACAGTGAAGGGGAAAATCTCATGAGACGTGTAGAAAACAAACATGAGTTTCAGTGTCATCACTAAAGTTCCAGCATCTTTATTATGAAATCATCTCTAGTATTTCAATTAATTTTTTTATTTATTTTTTAATTTTTTATTGGAGTATGTGTGTGTATATATACCTATGTGTTCGTTGTGTGTTTTTAATGTATGTATATCCACATGCATGAAGGTACCAGTGGAAACCAAAAGAAGATGATATATGCTATGGAACTAGAACTACAGGCAGTCTTGAATTACTAGATGTAGGTCCTAGAAACCCAGCTATGATCTTCTGCAAGGGCAACAAGCACTCTTAATTGCTGTGCTGCCTCAATAGCCCTCATTTTAGTTACATTCAGATTGCTCTTGTTTTTGTTTTTGTTTTAGTTTTGGTTTTGTTTTGTTTGGTTGGTTGGTTGGTTTTGGTTTTTCGAGACAGGGTTTCTCTGTGTAGCTCTGGCTGTCCTGGAACTCACTCTGTAGACCAGGGGCTGGCCTTGAACTCAGAAATCCACCTGCCTCTGCCTCCCAAGTGCTGGGATTAAAGGCGTGCACCACCACCAACAGGCTTGCTCTTGTTATTTTGAATTAAATGACCTCTCCTTCCATGTAGCCTCACCAGCATCTCTTCATTAGTCTTCTGTACTTTTCTCCTTAAACAATAAGAACCAAAACCAACTTGGTTTTAGTCAGCTCTAAGCATCCTTTGCATTTTGAAAACATCTCTTACAGCATAATTTCTTAATCATTCCTGATGAGAATTATCCAAGGCAGTATTTGAAACCAGATTCGTCCTATCTATTTGAGCTTTGAATGTGAACTAGCACTTTCATGCTGGTTCACATTCAAAGCCCAAATAGATCGCTCATGCCCCAAGCTAGGATTGATGTTTGGGAATAATGTGAAGCCTTTAGGACTGAAATATCACTTGAGGTAGAAGGTCAGTGGTGGGACATGGAGTTTGAAGTTTTATAGCCATGTCCTGCTAACTGTCCATTCTGTTTCCTGACTGTAGAGGAAATTGACCAGAAACGGCATGCTTTTTGTCACATGTCTTCTCTTCCTTGAAATATACTCTGGGTCAAAATGAGTCTTTCCTTTCCTCAATTGCTTAAGCCAAATATTTATCCCACCAACAGGTAAAGTAATTAATCATACAATCCAGGAAGGGCCTAAGAAATAGACATTTTGACCAACTGCCCTATGTACTGTGTATCACAGGGAACTTTGACAGTCTAATTTGTAACAAATGCAAAAGTCTTCTCTGCTAGGAAAATTAGTATTCATGTGCAGAGTTCTCAAGTCACAATTGCTGGCATCTGACTTCAGGTGTGTCTTCCATCAACATGTAAATTATGAGTAGATTAGAGAGTCATACTTATATACATATATGTGTGTATGTCTATATATATGTGTATATATATATATTTCTGTAATTATATATGTATATATGTATACACATAGAGAGAGATGTAGATATATATAATTAGGACAAGACAAAAACCCTCATATTAAAACTGGGCAAGGCAACACAATAGAGAGAACAGAGTCTTAAGAGAAGGCAAAAGAGTTAGAGACACACCTGCTCTTATTATTAGGAGTCCCACAAAACTACCAAGCTAACAACCATAACCTACATTCAGAGGATCTGATGCAGACTCATGCTGGTCCTATCCTTGCTGCTTTACTCTGAGACCATGTGAGCCCTACTTAGGTAATTCAGTGAGCCATGTTCTCCTGGTGTCCTACATCCATTCTTACTCCTACAATCTTTCCTTCCCCTCTTCCACAGGGTTCCTAGACAAAGTAGGAGAGGGACTGGATGGAGTCCTCCAATTTAGACTCTCTCTCTCTGCATAATGTCTGGATGTGAGTTTCTATACCTGCACCCATCTGATTCTGGAGGAAGCTTCCCTGATGGCAACTGGACAAGGCACCAGCCAGTGAGTATAGTGGCACATTATTAGGAATCACTTCACTGATTGTTTTGGTTGTTTGGTTTGTTGTTTTGTGTGTTTGAGGATAGGGTTGTTTTGTTTTGTTTTTGTTTGGTTTGTTTTGCCAGTACTGTTTTCTACCCTCAGATTACATACTATCCAGCCTTTGGTTTTTTTCCCATCCAGACAGTTGTAAGTCATAGGCTCCTTCTTGTGACATGGGTCTCAAGTTTAAACCAAAGACTGTCTGGCTACTCCCACAAGTTTTGTGCCAACACTATCTCAGCACATATTGCAGACAGGACAGATTATATAGATCTAGGGTTTATGACTAGGTTGGTGCCTGAAGAATACATTCCCATACCAAAAAGACTAGAACTTAGGGGAGAAGGCTTCCTTAAGTTACCAGGGAACCTCTCTACTTTCCATGAGCTGTATGAATGTTGTTCTTGGTAATAAAGACCTGTTGTCAGTTTTCAGAGAGTGGCTCTCTATCCTAACATCAGCCTCAGTGTTTAGGGATCTCTACTGGACCAAATCAGCCAATAATTCAACCAAATATAACCTAGACTCACCACTGGAATCCTTGCCTGGCTACAAATCATGCCCAGTCATGACTCCATATGCTCTATCACCAGGAATCCATACTAGTATAACCCATATAGATTTCATAAAGTTTCCAGTGGATTAGGTTTCCACATTATTTTCCACAATGCTCACCCCATTTCAGGTGTCTCTCCTCATATTCTGCCTCTATTCCTTCCAACACACACTCGATTCTGTCCTCACCCACTCCCAATCTACCTGCAAATTTTATTCTATTTCATCCTGCCAGAAAGGTCCATCATTCCCCACCTAGAACCTCCTTGTTACCTAACCTCTCTGGGTTTGTGGATATTCATTTGATAATCATTTACTTAAGAGATATTATCCACTTATAAGTAAATACATATGATATTTTTCTTTCTTGGTATGAGTTACTTCACTCAGAATGATTTTTTTCTGGTTGTATCTGTTTGCCACCAAATTCCAACATACTATTTTTTAACAACTGAGTAATACTCCACTATGTAAATGTTCCACATTTTCTTTATCCACTCTTCAGATCAGGGACATCTAAACTGAATTTCAATCTCAATCTTGGTTGTTTCCAGTGTGAGGCTATTATAAATAAAGCTACTATGAACATAGCTGAACAAGTATCCTTCTGGGAGACTCGGGCATCATTGAATATATGACCACAAGTGGCATAGCTGGGCATTGAGGTAGACTACTTCCAAATTTTTTGAGTAACTGCTATATTGATTTCCATAGTGGCTATAAAGATTTTCATTCCCACCAGCAATGGAGGAGTAGTTTACTTGTTCCTCACCCACACCAGTATGAACTGTCACTTCTGTTATTGAGCTTAAGCATTCTGAAAGGTGAGAGATGGAATCTCAAAGTAAAACAAAAACTCAGGATATCTCAAACAATCCTAAACAATAAAAGAACTGATGGAGGTATCACCATCCTTGATTTCAAGTTGTACTACACAGCTATAATAATAAAAACTGCATGGTGTTGGAATAAAAGCTGAAATGTTCATCAATAGAAGGGAATTGCAAGAAATAAATTCACACACCTATGGACTCCTGGGTTTTGATAAAGAATCCAAAATGCACACTGAAAAAGAAAATTATCTCAACAAATGGTACTAGTCAAACTGGATATCTGCATGTAGAAGAAGGCAAAAAGATCCATATTTACCACCATGCACAAAACTCAAGTCCTAATGGGTCAATATCTTAACATAAAACTTGACATATTGAACCTGATAGAAGAGAAAGTGGGGAATAACCTTGAGCACATTGGTACAGAAGACAACTTTCTGAAAGGAGACCAATGTCTCATGCTCTGAGATCAACAATTAATAAATGGGATCTCATGAAGCTTAAAAGCTTCAGTAAGGCAAAGGACAAAGTTAATTCATCAAAACAACAGCCTAGAGAATGGAAAAAGATTTTCACCAATCCCACATCCAACAGATGTCTAATATGCAAAATATGTAAAGAACTCAAACTAAATATCAAAAACAATCCAATTTTTAAAATGGTATTCATATCTAAACAGAATTCTCAATAGAGAGATCTCAAATGACTAAGAAACACTTAAAGAAATGTTCAGGATTCTTATCCACCAGGAACATGCACACTACCTCTTCATTAGGTGTTTGTTTCTTTGTTTGTTTCTGCCCATTAAACCCTGACATAGGAGTACAGATTCAATGCATGGAATATATTAGAATGAATGTTATATCATCAAACATCACCCAACTCCCTCATGCCATCAAGAAAACTCACTGGACATAAATACTTGCTGATGAGACCTTAAGATCTAAGTTTAATTCTGTTTAGGTGGTTATCTTCTTTTAGTTTTGTTGAAAGATTATTTTCTTGCTTTTTGTAGGATGTAGTTTCCCTCCTTGTGTTGGAGTTTTCCATTCATTATCCTTTGAAGGGCTGGATTTGTGGAAAGATATTGTATAAATTTGGTTTTGTCATGGAATACCTTGGTTTCTCCATCTATGGTAATTGAAAGTTTTGCTAGGTATAGTAGCCTGGGGTAGCATTTGTGTTCTCGTAGGGTCTGTCTGACATCAGCCCAGGATCTTCTGACTTTCATAAGTCCCCAGTCTGGTCATCAATGGGAGGAGAGGCCCTTGGCCCTGTGAAGGTTCTATGCCCCATTGTAGGGGAAGGCCAGGGACAGGAAGTGGGTTGGTGAGCAGGGTAGCAGGGAGGGAACAGAGTTTTGTTTTGTTTTGTTTTTCTGGAGGGGAAACCGGGAAAGGAAATATCATTTGAAATGTAATTAAAGAAAATATCTAATAAAAAATCTAAGTTTAGATACACAGCAGCATCCACATGAAAAATTTGGCTGCACATCTGTGACATTAGAACTGTGAAGGGGTGGAGACATCTGTACCGTGAGATTTTCTGGCTAGCCTCCAGATCCCCAGACCAGCTAATTCTAGGTTCAGTAAAAGACTGTCTTGGGAGAGAAAGTTAAAGAATGACACCCAGTGTTTGAAGCCCTTCCTGTCCTCCACACATGCATGCATGCTCATGGATACTTACATACAAACATTTGTGCATATCCTCCAACACTCACAAATATATAAAAACTTTTTTCTTTAATTTACACTTTGTCTTTTTTATTTTTTACAATCACTTCTCAATCATTTCTCCTTAATGGGTGCCAAGTAACAAATTTCTTACACCTGTTACACTAGATAAGCAAACATAAATATTGGAATTAAATGTCAGTGTTTCAGGACATGAAGTTATTTCAACAGAAAACTTATATAAATAGAGTATTAAAGTTAATCATTAGGACTTGCAAGATTACACAGTGGGCGGGAGTACTTACCATTAAGTTTGTCAAGCTGAATTTGATTCATAGGTTCCATACAGTGTCACTCAAGAACCCACATTCATATACACATTCAGATGCTCACAGAAGAAATAAAGACAGAAAGAAAGAAAGAAAGAAAGAAAGAAAGAAAGAAAGAAAGAAAGAAAGAAAGAAAGGAAGAAAGAAAGAAAGAAAGAAAGGAAGAAAGAAAGAGAGAGAGAGAGAAAAGGAGGGAGGGACAGAGAGAACAAGAGCAAGTGTGAGAGAGAGGAAGAGAGAAAGAGAAAGAGAGAGAGAGAGAGAGAGAGAGAGAGAGAGAGAGAGAGAGAGAAAGCAAGAAAAAAGGCATGAAGGAAGAAAAGCAATTCATTTCTGTTATACTATATTAAAGGTTTAACATGTTACTCCTTCCATTTTCACTAGTAGTAAAGAACTGTCAAGATCTCTGGTTTGTTTTTTTGTAATGCAAGTTCAATTACGCTCTTGTAGGTGATACTTTTATTGATTATTTTGGTCATGTCTAATCCTCACCAATATACCAATGACTGACTATTTTAAATAACATTTAAATAATTTTTAATAGACAGAGAACAAGACTGTTTGAGGGATGTTTTGGTTTTATTTGTTGTTCTATGGTTCAGTTTCCCTCTGTTGTCTAGGCTCTTGGACTCTCTTGCCTCTGCCTGCAGAGTGACTAAGATGATGAATATATATATAGGACAGTCAAATATAATTTATAATATGAAAGAAATTACTTAGATGATTATGTCCTAAAACACATTTTGGGCAAAATACTAAAACAAAGTACTCTGTTTAACTGAATTATATCATATATATCATTTGAATAACTTTAAACTTATGTTTTAAACAAAGAAAGTTATTTGTTAATATAAGGTTGGAAAAAGTCTGTCATTTTCACGTCAATAATAAAATATAACAGCTAAAACTTCATCAACTATTCAGTTATCTATTAAGGCACATTAAGTCTATAAAATAGACAGTGAAGCTCATTACGTCCTTTGTAAATCTGAAAGTATAACTAAGTATTGTTTCCAGTTTCAAGACAAAGTCAATTATTTCAGTTCTGATGGCTTCCAGATAAATTTGATCTTCAATATGAAGAAACACAACTCATAGAAATCATGTTGGCTGTGCGTTGAGAATAAAAAGAATAATTTTCTGTGAAATAAATAATGAATGTGCTACATAGTTTTGAGAAAGCAAAATAAAAGTAACTTTGTCACTTAGTTTCTCATGAAATACATCTACCTGTCTAAAAGACAGTTAAGTGTTTTTACTAATATTCTATTTAACCAATTAACCAATAAAATGTGAAAAAAAATGTATACAAATACTTCCGAAATGGGCAATGATCAAGAAAAGATACTTCACTTCCTTTTTTTGGAATCAGATATTTTTTTCTTTTTTTTATTAGATGTTTTCTTTATTTACATGTCATACGACATCTCCTTTCCCAGTTTCCCCTCCAAAAACAAAAACAAAAAACAACAAGAATAAACCCCTGTTCCCTCCCTGCTCCCCATGTTCACCATCCCACCCTCTCCCACTTATTGGCCCTGGCATTCCCCTACACTGGGGCATAGAACCTTCACAAGGTCAAGGGCCTTGCCTCCCATTGATGACCTATTTGGCCATCCTCTACTAAACATATGCTGCTGGAGCCATGAGTCCCACCATGTGTACTCTTTGGTTGGTGGTTTAGTCTCTGGGAGCTCTGAGGGTACAAGTTAGTTCATATTGTTGTTTGTCCTATGGGGCTGCAAACCCTTCAGCTCCTTGAGTCCTTTCTCTAGCTCCTTCATTGGGGACTCTGTACTCAATTCAATGGATAGCTGTGAGCCTCTACTTCTGTATTAGTCAGGTACTGTCAGAGCCTCTCAGGAGACAGCTATATCAGGCTGGATTGTCCTCCCTTCAGACTCTGCTCCATAGTTAGTCTCTGCAACTCCTTCCATGGGTATTTTGTTTCCACTTTTAAGAAGGAATGAAGTATCCACATTTTGGTCTTTCTTCTTCTTGAGTTTCTTGTGGTTTGTGGATTGTACTTTGTGTATTCCGATTTTCTGGGCTAATACCCACTTATCAGAGAGTACATACCATGTGTGTTCTTTTGTGGTTGGGTTACCCCACTCAGGATGATATTCTCCAGATCCATCCATTTCCTTAAGAATTTCATAAATTCATTGATTTTAATCACTGAGTACTACTCCATGGTGTAAATGTAGCACATTTTCTGTATCCATTCCTCTTTTGAGGGACATGTGGGTTGTTTTCAGTTTCTGGCTATTATAAATAAGGCTGCTATGAACACGGTGGAGCATGTGTCCTTATTACATGCTGGAGTATCTTCTGAGTATATGCCCAGGAGTGGTATAGCTGGGTCCTCTGGTAGTACTATGTCCAGTTTCCAGAGGAACCGCCAAACTGATTTCCAGAGTGGTTGCACCAGCTTGCAATCCCACCAGCAATGGAGGAGTGTTCCTTTTGCTCCACAATCTCTCCAGCATCTGCTGTCACCTGAGGTTTTTTATCCTAGACATTCTGACCAGTGTGAGGTAGAATCTCAGGGTTGTTTTGATTTGCATTTCCCTGATGACTAAGGATGTTGAAGATTTCTTTAGGTGTTCCTCAGCCATTCAGTATTTGTTAGTTGAGAATTCTTCGTTTAGCTGTGTACCCCATTTTTAATAGGGTTTTTTGGTTCTCTGGAGTCTAACTTCTTAGGTTCTTTGTATATATTGAATATTAGCCCTCTATCAGATATAGGATTGGTAAAGATCTTTTCCCAATTTGTTGGTTGCCGTTTTGTTCTATTGACAGTGTCTTTTGTCTTACAGAAGATTTGTAATTTTATGAGGTCTCATTTGTCAATTCTTGATCTTAGAGCATAAGCTATTGGTGTTCTGTTCAGGAAATTTTCCCCTATGCCTATGTGCTCAAGGTCCTTCCCCACTTTCTTTTCTATTAGTTTCAGTGTATCTGGTTTTACGTGGAGGTCCTTGATCCACTTGAACTTGAGCTTTGTACAAGGAGATAGGAATGGATCGATTTGCATTCTTCTACATTCTAACTGCCAGTTGAGCAAGAACCATTTGTTGAAAATGCTGTCTTTTTTCCACTGGATGGTTTTAGCTCCTTCTTCAAAGATCAAGTGACCATAGGTGTGTGGGTTCATTTCTGGGTCTTCAATTGTATTCCATTGATCTATCTGCCTGTCACTATACCAGTACCATGCAATTTTTATCACAATTGCTCTGTAGTGGAGCTTAAGGTCTGGGATGGTGATTCCACCAGAGGTTCCTTTATTGTTGAGAATAGTTTTGGCTATCCTGGGTTTTTTGTTACTCCAGTTGAATTTGCAGATTGCTCTTTCTAAGTCTGTGAAGAATTGAGTTAGAATTTTGATGGGTATTGCATTGAATCTGTAGATTGCTTTTGGCAAGATGGCCATTTTTAGTATATTAATCCTGCCAATCCACAGTCAGGGGAGTTCTTTCCATCGTCTCAGATGTTCTTCAATTTCATTCTCCAGAGACTTGAAGTTCTTGTCAAATAGATCTTTTACTTGCTTAGTTAGAGTCACACCAAGGTAGAAAAGACACTTTCTATTCAACATTTGGTGAGAAGATGTTCTTCAGGTAAACAAAGCTTATATATACACATCAATGCACACACATGGGTATACACACAGACACACATATATTTTCTCTTTCTAGAAATTTCCCCTTCAGCAAGACAGTTAAGATATGAACCAATTGAATCAACTATGATTCTATTTCCTCTGTTCTAGTAATCATAGTATAAATGATACTTATTGACTTTCAACTTTCAGAAACAATCTACTTCAAATTTTAAGATGTTTAATTGTGGTTAATAAATTCAATGGAATGTTAATAAGCATAACATACAAGAGTAGTGTGATATAACCTTGAATTGGAAACAAAATAAAAGCTGAAGGAAGTATTAGAAATGTTAATAGCCTCACCTTCATGTAGCAAATAAAAAATTATTATCTGTAATTTACTAATAGGAAATGGTTACCTACATGTATGACTTAAAGCCATGAATAGCAAAACTAAAATTTTAGTATAATTTTACTTAATGGATTTGTACCATTACTGGTTAATGACCTAAGACTCATTAGATATTTTCTATAATTATAAAGTATACAGACATAAAAATATGTTTTGAGATATACCCAGAATACAATAAAGGTTTTTAATATGGACTCTCTTCAAGACTGACATTGTGGCCCACTGTGAGCCCATCTGTAATTTGGTAATTTTTAATATTATGCAGGAATCATTTTTAATTAAATTAATTCTTGAGATAGGGTCTTATATAGCTGAGAATGGTTTTCCACTCCCATCTTCTCTCCTCTCTACCTCTTGAGTTCTGCGAAGACATGTGTGAACCAATATATCCAGCCCGGTTCTTCTTTTGTGCCCATTGAGACACATTATTAAGCCAGAGCATAATAACTACTGAAGACTGAATTGCTTTTGTGTAGAATGAACACTGTTTTAGATTTTCCAGAAAGTGTCTATACTTTACCTTGATCTTTAATATATGAAAGTTTGGCTGTTCTGATGACAAGTGCTTGCATTCCAAGTACTTATCTCATGACACCACTTTATACAACATCTGTTCTTTTTAAAATGGATTGGTCTTCCCACATGTATGAGGTAATGCAATTTTTATGCTTAGTAAGAAGGTGGTTTAGATGACTCTTAGACATCCAAAACAATGACTTTAACTTCTGTTTTGGCTATAATGAAGACCTCATAGTGATTGGAAAGAGTCTTGGTGGGAGAGATTACATGACTTCACAGGATGTCAGTTTGGTCCAGTGGTCAGTTTTCTCATCTCTCATAGGAACTAGGCAGGATCTCTTAACAAGGAATTAGTTTAATGTCTACTAAAGACAACGTTCCCAGTCTTCTAAAACAACTCTCATTGGATCTCTTATATTTCCACCAACTCAAAAGCACCACACACAGTAACAAACCTCCTGTGTAAACCAAAACTAGATTTTAGCAATTTTGTCTCTCTAGCCTCCTATGTAAATAATACAGCTATTGAAATGTTATTTTATTGAAAAGATTTTTGACTGAATTCTACAAAGGTCCTACCATTAGTTGTCCATTACAGTTTAACATAGGGAAAATATCGAGGCATATGTGGTTAGTCGAGTGGCTCCATGATACTAACAGATACCTTCTTCTTCAGTCTTCATATCCCTCCATTCTTAAGAAACTTGAATATCTTCATGGGTAGAGAGTAAATACAGTATTTCCATATATTATATCTGCTCACAATTACACAGTGAGAGCTTTACCCAATTAGCCATTTCCAAAGTCCACAATTTTGTTTGTTTCTAATGAGGTTTTTTTTTTTGCTTACTAGATACATAAATGATAGATGCACCTTTTTTCTTCAGTAACAGTAAGGAAGACCATTTAAAGATCCCTTATCCGGTTTTGCCCCGACCTGCAGGACTTAAACAATGGGGTTCTCGAGAGAAGGGCACAATAATGACAACTTTGGGATCAGGAACTGCAAAGGAAGGAGACAAGACAAAAAAATCTGACTGAGTCTCAATTTACTCTACAGAAACAAAGGGTTTATAAAGCTACAGAACACAAAGGTATTTGCCCAGGTACACAGGCCAAACTGGTATTATTGCTTGGTTACACATTAGTGTAAATGGACTGTCCACATTGTAAAGTATTCAGAAAGTAGTGTTCTCATTGTAAAAAGTCCAGAAAGGAATGTCCTCATTGTAAGGTGTCCAGAAAGCCCCCTAATGTAAAATGTCCCAAGTCAACTTCAGGAACAGAAGCAAGGTAGTGGAAGAAACAAAAGAGTATTAGTTACTAGATGATGGCCCAGGGACAAGATGGAGACTGAAAGGCCAAGTGCTTTTGGGCCCCAACACTGTTTTATAGGAATCATTAATGAAACTCCATAAACTCATTTGGAAATATGAGTTTTGATAACAGATGACTATAACATTCACATAGGTGAAAGAATGGTCCCAAGATTTTAAGAATGTGATGCTACTTTTCATTTTGTAACATGTAACATAGTGCCTTCATACTAGAAATTTTATGTATATAACATTTTCTATATGTAGGTAGTTTCTTGAGTCTCAAGTCTTTATTAAAGACATTAATCTATGTGTTAGTAATACCATTTAAATTCAAAGAAATAAATCACCATGTTACATAAGTATAGTTTTTTCCCTCTTCTCTTCAATCACATTATTATTTGAAACAAAAAATATGTAGTATGTACAGTTAGTCATATTGTATACTGAATCAAAGTAAGAATAAAATACACAATTACTAAACAAACACTCAAATCAGTACTTCAAAGTGCCAAAACGTGTTCTTTACAATGAAAAACTCCTGTTCCCCTTACTTGCAAAATGAAATCCATTATGTTTAGAAAGATATTAAGTGGAAAGTAGAACATAAATCAATTGGTATAGAAGCTCTTTTGCATACAGCAATGCACTCATGTTGAACTTAATGCTCTGAAGAGAGATATTCTCAAGTATACGGTCTCCCATATGGAAAGGTAAGGGAAGCTTGTAAGGAGAGGAGCTAGGAGCAGCACTCCATGATTGCAATCTCTTGAGTGACAAAGGCTGCTCTTGGGAATGACAAGTCCATGACAAAAGAAGAGCAAGCAAGTTTCCATCCCAATAGCAGCTGGTGAGCAGCAGGGCTTGAATTCCTGCTAGACCAGAAAAAGAGCTACTGATCCTCGAGGAAAATGCCAGGAAGCATTCTAATTCGACTCATAGAGCTCATATTTTAAGCATTTCCCTGCTCAGAGCAGCAGGAACAGATGAACTCTCAAGAAATAAAGATCTAATTTTCATGGAAATCATCTCCCAATAATCAGAAAGAGGAAATATAAAGAAAACAGATGAGGTAGGTCTGGGACTGTTATAAAAGACAACAGGTGTCTGTGCTTTTAGGAGACCCTCACAATTCCACAGGGTTATTTTAATGACTTCCTAACAGTTGACATAGTTTTGCTTCCCTTTGGAAACAGCAGGATAATAACCAGAAGCAAAATAATCAGCTTAGAAAAACAAAGTTCAGCTTAGCAAACCAAACAGTCTCACAGACACAAGACTTCTGCATGTCTAAGACTAACAATACATACATAACATTGGGCAAATACAAGGTTTACTAATACCTGGTCCATAGCAACTGGACAAGTTTTTCTCAATATTGATGTGGCAGGACCTTATTTCTAATCAAGTAGCAAACACTTGATACAATTTGGGAAGGTTCAGAACATGGCACATCAGAAACACCGTAAAGCTCTCCAAAATGTGCATGATAGGATCCCATATCAAAAATGAGCGATTCATCAAATCTGGGGGAATCCCCAGACAAATACAAAGTTAAAATAATTTGAGATGAAGATGTCAAAGGCCACAAAGCTTTGAAGAAACAAGTAATGAAGCAACATGGATCTATCAGAAGAGTTTGCATTCTGACTCAAATATAGGATCTATGAATGTCTGAGATTAAAGAGAAGGAATCCATGGACCATCTCTCTGCTGTTTCTCTCTCTGTCACAACCTCCTACCTGGGTCACACTATGAGCACCATAAAAACATTGACTTAGGTACAACACTGTGGTCCCCAGAATCTATGAGGTCCCCAGCAGCTCCCAGTTGCTAGCACCTGGCAAGCATATTGCAAATGCTTATCAAGGAAACAAAAAAATCGTGAATGCATAAAATGCACTGGAGTCCCATGTCTGAGAATTTTCAGAGGAAACAGAAGGAAATTTAAGATATAAGGCATTTATTTACTTGACACAGATGAGAGGTGGCAGATAAGGGCTCAGAAACAGCAAAACGCAGGGACTGGATATCTAGATCCACTAGGAGAATGCTTGCCTAGCGTGCATGAAACATTGAGTTTGATCCCCAGAACTGCATACAGTGAATACTATGATGCAAAGCTGCAATTCTGACACTCTGCAGGGGCAGGCAATAAAATTATAAGTTCAAGGTAACCCTTAGCTATGTAGAAATTTGAGGCCAGCTTAGAACCTATGAGACCTTGTTATTAAAAAAAAAAATGAGAACCATAAAGTTATGTTTTAACCACTTAGACTTTTTATCAATTAGGTGAAAAGTTACAGTAGAGAATATTTATGTGTGTGTGTGTGTGTGTGTTTATTTCTATATATGTTAAATATATTGGCATGGACTTTGCCAGTACATTATCTCAGTAATCTAAAAAGGTGGAGAAATTTGGTTAGGTCTTTTGGCACTTATAGGTATCAACTTTGCTTTGGATTCAACATCCATAATGTGATACAACCAAGGTGTGGTGTAAGCATAGCTCTCAAACTACCAGCATCCTTTAGATCTGTTTGTTTCCACATCTTTTCCATCGCTTGGCTAAGCAGCCCAATTTGTAAGGCTTGTCCATTTTGGTTGAACTGTAACAACTCATATAGCTATAATAGTTTGGTTTCCAGACTTAAAACAAGTTGTTTCATTAGATTCTTGTCTCCCACATGCCTTATCGGACCCTACAAATTGGACACCAGGAAAGATGATTATAGATCACTTATACTTTTTAACTATGGCCACCTGAGGGTCAGAAAAGGCAACTTTTCAGTTCCTTCTATGCCTTCCCTCATTCTGTCTTGTAACTACCCAACATCTAAGCAAACAGCCGGCTCTGATTCTTATAGACCTTACTGCTTGCCCTTCCCCTGCCCTGCTCCTCCCATTTTTTCACCTAAAGATGTGCACTGTCTGAAATTAACCCTTGCTTCTTCTCACTCAATTTTCATTGTCTGTGTACTTGACACTGACTCTTTAGACCTCTCAAATGAACTTCACAGCATAAACTATATCTTTAATATTTGTGCATATATCAAGAAATCAGACTTCAATCCTATTTATATCCATTGCTTTGAGAATCTAGTTATTGTCATGGGGTTTGAAATGGGGTGAGGTAAACATGGAAGAGAAATCTGCCATTTAACTCCATGAGGGTCACTACCTTCTGCATGCAACCCACATGTCACTTAAAGATCCTTAAGATCCAGACTGAAGACACGGCGAGTGTATAACCTAGTAAATTTCTCTGGGCAATGTTGCTGCTAGTCCAGAGATTATTTCTAGAACATGTATATAAAGCCTCACACAAAACAAAACCACACACAGAGAGAGAAAGACACTCACAATGCTGGGGCTGTGATTCAGTTATAGTGTTTGCCTGGCATGCATGATACCTTGGGTTCAATCCACAGTAGTTAAAAAAAAAAAAAAAATAGTGCACAAGAATAGTGAAGCACGTCTCTTTAGGGGATCACTACTGGTAGGTCACAAACGCTCCAGTGAATGACCACACATACAAGCACAAATGAGCGTCAGTAGTTGGGTTGAATGGTTATTTAAAAAGAACACATAAATTTGGTAAGAAAATATGTAGTTGGATGGCAGGGAAGATTGAAGGTTACAGAGAGGGAATTAGGGAGTAGAGAGTGGGTATGATACAGATGCATTGTGTTTGTATGTGTAATGTGTATATACATATATACACACATACATACATATATGCACATCTAAATATATATAAAATTCCCTATCTCTTTGGATGGTATTCTTGGTGGTAGCAATTCCACTTTTTTCCCTCTCCCTCTGTTCCTCTGTTTTGATCTTTCTCCTCCCATTTTTCCCAACTTCTCCCATCATAGCACCGGTATCTCACCTTCCCTCACTCTAGAACAACTCTCTCACATCTGTTTTTTTTTTTCTTCCCTGATATCTGTGGTTACTGCAGGTTATAAATTCACATCTGAAGATGCAGAGATAGGAACCACACATGATAAAGAACATGCAGTGTCTCATGCTGAGTCTCTGGGTTATCTCACTCCGTATACTATGCTCTAGTTCCATTAAATCACCTGCAAATCATGTTTTCATTTGTCTTTGCAGCTGAATAGTATTCTATTATGCACATGTACCACATTCTCCTAATCCATTCTTCAGTTGAAGAAAATTTAAGTTGTTTCCATTTCAGGCCAATTGTGTATATAGAAGTGAACATGGCTGAGCAAGTACCTGTGGAATAAGATATCAAGGTCCTTGGACATATGTCAACAGGATTTTTTGTATATCAGAATTTCACAATATATTTATTTTTAGCTTTCTGAAAATTCACTACATTGATTCCAGGCTGGTTGGACCAAGCAGGCAACCCCATAGTGACTACGATTTCTCTTTTCCTGTATCATGGCCACTAATTGTTGTCAGTTGTTTTATTGATCATTGTCAGTCTGAGTGAAATAAGGTGAAACCTCAAAGTAATTTCAATTTGCATTCCCTAATTGCTAAGGATGTGGCACACTTCTTGAAATATTTCATAGCCACTTCCAGGCAGTGGCGGCACACATCTTTAATTCCAGCACTTGGGAGGCAGAGGCAAGCAGATTTCTGAGTTCAAGGCCAGCCTGGTCTACAGAGTGAGTTCTGGAACAGCCAGGGCTGTACAGAGAAACCCAATCTCAAGACAGACAAAGGGAGAGAGAGAGAGAGAAAGAGAGAGAGAGAGAGAGAGAGAGAGAGAGTTCTCTCTTCAGTTCTAGTCCAGTTTTCAGTTGTTTAAATGACCACTATATTTATAAATTATGAATAAAAAGCCTGTATGTATAAAATTCAAAATTCAACAAATGGGAGATCCAACTGCTAATAGGCATTGCCAGAAGCATTAGCAAGTTAAACAAAAGCAAAATGGTTATCTTTGTTTGTAGCTTCTAGATGTGAGTGTATAACCTGGAATGACCACAGAAACCAGGACTCAGTCTTATTGTAATGTAATGAATGGAGATGGCGACTCTTAAAGCTGAATTATAGCCAGCACAATGAAAACTTTGCCAGAATTTTTATTTACATTGATCTTCCACTTTAATACACAACATTAAAATTCTTTGCTCCATAGAGAAGAGAGAAAAAGACAAATCAAACCAGGATCAAATTTCTGACACTATACAATTTTATTTTCAATATTTGTGATTATATGATTAAAGTACCTTAATGGTTTTCCAACATAACTCCTTTTTTTCTTTTCTTTCCTTAGGTATTTTCTTTATTTACATTTCAAATGTTATTCCCTTTCCAGATCCCCTCCCCCAAAAATTTCCTATCCCCTTCCACCTCCCCCAGCTCACCAACCCACCCACTCCAGCTTCCTGACCCTGGCATTCACCTACTCTGGGGCATAGAGCCTTCACAGGACCAATGGACTCTCCTCCCATTGATCGACTAGGCCATCCTTTGCTACATATGCAACCGGAACCATGAGTCCCACCATGTGTACTCTTTGGTTGGTGGTTTAGTCCCTGGGAGCTCTGGGGGGTACTAGTTAGTTCATATTGTTGTTCCTCCTATAGGGCTGCAAACCCCTTCAGCTACTTGGGTCTTTTCTCTAGCTCCTACATTGGGGACCCTGTGCTCAGTCCAATGGTTGGCTGCGAGCATCCACTTCTGTGTTTGTCAGGCCCTGGTAGAGCCTCTCAGGAGACAGCTATAACAGGCTTTGGTCAGAAAGCACTTGTTGGCATCCACAATAGTGTTTGGGTTTGATTACTGTACATGGGATGGATCCACAGATGGGGCAGTCTCTAGATGGTCATTCCTTCAGTCTCTACTCCGCACTTTGTCTCTGTAACTCCTTCCACGGGTCCAACACACAATTATCTAAGCTTGCCTCAGCTTTTCTGTTTTGTCTTTGTGTGTTTTAACTTCAACTAACTTCCAGACAAGAGGTTCTGAGCACCAAAGTATCACCTGGGATGCCTTTAATGCATCAGCAGTAAGGCACTGAAAAAGCAGGCACCGCAGTTTACATCCAGTGAGAACATATGAAACTCCTGTTTATGGAGTTTGTTCCCATAGTGACTAAAACATTAAGCATTTTAGGGGGATAATAAAGTTTTTCAGGTGTCTGGGGCAGTATTTATTACACTGTAATAATCATTTTACAAAATGTCATTTTAGTTACCCCAGTATTTCCTCATATCAGAAAAAAAAAATTGTCCTAAATAATATCTGAAAATAAACCACAATGGTAAGTGTGAAATTCCCTAAACAGTTCCAGCATTGCTTGTAAACATGAGCTAGGGTTAGACCAATAAAGTATGGGCTGCTTTATAAAATATTTACAGAAGTTTCAAGTGGCCATAGATAGATTTGTCATGAAATAATTAGCACTATACAACCCTCTCTCTCTCTTTCTCTCTCTCTCTCTAAAAAATAAACGAACAACAAATGAGCTAGTTCCTCTTAAATATATTTGATTTTTACTTTTTTTGACCTTACATTTCTTGAAATGTGAGTGTTATAATTAACATTTCTCTTGCTGATAGATCATTACTGAGATTATCTCTAGTATTTTGCAACAGCAAGCAACATTAGCTGAACTTTTCCTGGTTATCATTTTACGTGCATCCATATACATATGTCCATATATCATTAGTCACAGGTGCATGCACTTGTATACCCTATACATAAGTCAATATATCCTCAGTCACAGGTGCATGTATATTTATACACAGGTGCATGAATCGTTATACACAGGCACATGCATCATTGTACACATGTGCATATCGCAGTCACTTGTTTGTGACTCCTCATACACAAACAAATGCACCTCCTAATACACAGGTGTGTGCTTCTTCACACACAGTCACATACTTCCTTATACACACTTGCATAATTTCTTTTACTTGGTGCTCTGTGGTGTATCCTGGAGTGTGGAGCTCCCCAGCCATGGCACACGCAGTTACAATTTAAGAAGCCATTTCTAAATTGCCCTACTAGCAAAGCACAAGAGTGTCTATCCCTACATATCTTTGTAGCTACATATTTGCAAACATTTTTGTGTTTGTCAGTCTGCTGTGTGGAAAAAAATCATATTTTGTCAGAGATCTAGTTAAGCCTTCCTTTCACTAAACGTGAATTTGAATATCATCTATTTTCTGCATTTTAATTGATTTGGGGGCAGCTTTTATATATTTAAAAATAATGGCCTTTGACTTTCAAAAATGTTTTTATTCTGCTTTGCAATTAATATTTTGGCATGTCATTTAGTTGGTTAGATTTTGTTTACCAATCAGTACTTGTCATTATATTATTTACATTTTAAAACCTTCTCTAATGTGGACTCTGAGATTTGGATCACTTAACATTTTTTTGAAAACTTGTAACATAATAAAAAAGAAACCTATTCTTCTAAACAGCAAAGACACATTTCTATCTAGATAATGGTTTCTAGAAAAGAATGCTCATTTAAATTCAACATTGATTTTCTGTTGTTATTCATTAGAGAAGTAGTGGAGCTTGATAAAAGTGACAGCTTTTCAGTATAAGTTTCAGAGACTGATGGAGTCCGTGTGAACATTTCACAATGGAGCAATAGTTCAATTGTCCTGGATCCCAATGCTTGAAGTCATGTTCATTTTCCTATGCCTTTTTCAAAAATATTAAGAATCCATTTATTTATTGATTGATTAATTTTTATTCTATGTCTATATGTGTACCATGTGAATGCCTGAAGCCCATAGAATTGAGAAGATGGTGTCAGACCCACTGCACCTGGAACTCTGGATGGCTATGAGTCACAATATGAGTGTTGGAAACTAAACTCAGGTCCTCTGTAAGAGACTCATGTCATATTCTATTCTTAATTGAAAGTCTTTGGAAGAATTTCAGTCAAGCAATTTAGAAAAGAATGCAAATTTTATATCTACATCCATGGACATCAATAACATTCTGACAAATTCCTTCTCTGATTTCCAGTTAAATAATAAAATGTATTCGGTTATTTGAATAAACTTCTTCAACAAAGTTTTACTAAACAACAACTATGTACCAAGCTTCTTTCTGACATTTGGATTATGGGAATGAATGAACTAGGTGAGGTACCAGTCTTCATGAAATCGAGAATACCAGGACTGAAGAATACATCTACTCATTAGACAGTCATTATAATGATTCAAACACTGCAATCTTGAAAATTAAAAATTAGTTTGACATTCACATTAAAATTTGACATTTTAAATGTTTCAAAAATATGTTTAGTGCTCTATCTAAAATGAGATTTCCAGTGCCCAGCAACTTAAAATGCGTGGTATACATTGGAAAAGATGTGTCCTTTTAGATCCTTCCTAACCCAAAAATTTCAGAATTGCATAGTACAGTTGAAAGTTGGTGGGCCACCTACTATTTCCTACTTCTTTCATCTCTGTCATGGACAAAAACACAAAATTCAACATTAGCACAGTGCTAGACACAGTGAGCTACTAGGTTTGTGCACAGTGGCCCTCTGGTACAACACAGAAAACAAAATTGTTTCCCATTCCATCTAAACACAGAATTCCATTAGCGAGTGACCCACATCGTCAAAGACTCTTCCTTTCAGGCTGCTATTTAGGCCCTGCTGTGGATTTGCAAATTAAATGAAAAGACTGTTAGAAAACATTTCTGTTTAAATTGCTAAATGGGCTGCAACTTTCAAACCTAACTGGCCTGCCAAATTGTGATTTAAAGTGAAATTGGCATGAGCAGACATTTCCACATCAGCCTGTAGCACATCTGGTCCAGACCAAACAAACAGAAGATTTATTCTGTCAGGGAAATCATTTAGCATTCCTTTTCATGCTTCAGAAGGAGCCTGTACCTGTCACTCACCAAAGCGCTCAGCTTTTGGTGGCTAGGCTCTGTTGCTCTCCCTGACTAGCCTTGATCTAACACTTCTAAGGAAGCTCATGTGCACCGCTCCACCTGGGAGCCCAGTACCCATGCCAAGTTCATTTCCATAGTCTTATAGAAACCTCCTAGAGGATTTCAAACATCTGCTCATAAGTAAAGAAACATTGTCTTGAGCTCTAACAATAATACAAAGGGCAACAGCACCTTTTTTAGCAAACACAGTGTAGCTGATAAATGGTCTTAATTCATAGGAACAGAGACTAATTTCTTTGTGTCCTTCCGAATTCAAACCGTTAAAGTGAATATAGTCCATTAATCATGGGAAGAATCAAATGTATCTAGAGTTTAGCATTAGTTTAAGTGACATATAGTAAGGATTATGAGTGAGCCATTTTACTTTAAATTTAAGCTGAAACTAAATAAATACATTACCAAAACTGGATTTACTGAATCTTTCTCCCCCAGTACCTGGCCACATGTTTTTCTTTTTGTTTCTCTTTATAGGTATAATCTCAGACAGCACCACATTATGATGCTGTTGCTGGATCACATAAATAAGTACTTTTGTCTCTAGGAAGGCATCTGTTCTTTTTGGAGTCCTCAACCCTGAAAAGGTCACTTCCAAACTCATCACAGGCAAAACCACAGCCCTCCTTTTCTGTCATTATATGGTGATATTTATGAGGGATGGGTACACTCTCAGCATTAATATGCCACACATTTCTTTATGATGTAACTTTATATTGAGTCATAAAAAAGATTCCTAGCAAAGCAAATATCAAACACTGGGGAAAAGGGAGACTTTTTTCTTTGTTTATTTGTATATAGTCTTTATAATTTATAGCTAAACTTAGCCTGGATTTTCTATCATAAAATAAGTAGGACTCTGAACAGCTTTTCAGTTGAAGCAAAATTATGCATTTCTTGTGGTTCTTTCATCTTTCAAGAATTTGCTTCATAAATGCTATTACTTTGATTTCACATTGACACATGAGTCTAAGTCTTGAAGAATAGGGCAAGCTTGTTATGTTAAAAAAAAGAGAGAGAACACAATTTGTTTTAATTAAAATACAACAAATATAAACATTTTAAAAATCATCTGGGCAGTTCAGAGGCAAGTTGAAAGGACACGTACGAAAAGATATATACCTTGTACCGATATTTCTATCCTGTTGGTTTGTTATAGTATCAAAATGAAGAATGAACTACATCCACATTTGTTTCATGCCTGTCCCTCCTACTGAGTCATTAATAAACATGACACTATGAGTTCTGCATTGTTAATACCTGACTTGGTCTACAGAGCTCAGAAAATGTTCTTGTCGACTTTTTACAGAGTCTTCTTAACTAGATGAGCTTCTGAAAAAGACATTTGCAAAGGAAAACTGTGTATTAGAACTCAAACCCAGCTTGTTCTGCAGATAACAAAATCAGACTCCCATATCAAATTTTGTCTTCAGTTGATGTTGAATTATAGCTGTATATGAAATAGAAATATTTTTTTACTATAAATAAATGCTTGATTTACTGTGGGAATGTCAAGTAGAAAATAAGGTACCCAGAGATTGACTAAAGTTCAAGATCAATTCTATGATTATTTGAGAAAAAAGCATCAAAATTGTTTATGTTTATACTTCTACCACAATAACTTGTAATTTATTACTACATTAATTATTATGCTGGAGAAATTAATCTATCCTTTCTATTTAACCTAAAAAACTTCAAAATAAGAAGTATAGTTTTGATTAAAGTAGTATGATTGTCAAGAGTCATGTGCATTTGGAGGGATCAGCTTATAAACAAACAAAAAAAAAAGAAATAGAAAAGTATTTTTCTAGCTACATTCCTCATTCCTTTAAAGTCTACCATTAAAGATGAAGACAAAAGTTTGAAATAAAAAGGCTTTCTTGAAGAGAAAATCAATTGCCTAGTAGGTAGAAAATATAAAATGTGTATATATTGATAAAATACAGAGATTTTATGAGTATAAAATCATGGGTCCCTTATAAATTATATCTCTATGCATCAATGTAAATCATTTGGTTAATTTATATAGCTAGTCATGACTAATCAATCACAAGAGGCAAGAAAAACAGAACAAAAGTAATCAGTGATCAAAATAATGAGAGATGCATACACAAGGGAAAACAATACTAACAGAAACAAAATATGATCAATATGTATGTGAAGGAAGAATACTTGGAAGGCATGTTAAATTTCATTAAGTAGGAATTCTCAAAATGAGTACTTTAAAAATTTTTAAAGAATATTCATGTAGGTTTATTATATTATTTTGGGTTTGCTTTTCCAAATATTTAACATTTTCCATATGAATCTAATTATCTACAAAGCTACTTTTCATCAAAGTAATTTATCCCATGAAAATTTAAATAATTTTCCATAATTTTAAAAATAGTGTACTATAACTCAATCATTGATTTATGTTATTCTCAGCTTTCTAAACTATTACACAAATAAATTAAGATCAAAATCCTTTCAAAATTACAAAAACCTTTGGGTAAGATGATTTTAAGAAAAGAACAGAAACTTCTATTGTTTAACAAGACCACACCATTATTTTTGTAATGTGTGGGAATTGATTTAAGTGTCTATAGTCAGTTCAGACTGAGAAGGAAAAATTCCATCATTAACTCAACACATGTTTCTTTAGAACATTCTGTTTCCGAATCATGTAATAGATACTTCAACTCATTCAAAAACCTAGAGAGTCTGTGGAATAAATAATATGATTACTATTGCACATGATCCATGCCATATACCAAAGGGCTAAAAGTTTTAAATTAAATTAACTGGAATGTTATTATATTATTTGATAAAACATAATAGCATCTTTATTAGAATCCTAAATAACGAACATAAAATATACTTGAGGGCAAACTAAATTTCATCAAACAGGAATCAGAATGTTATGTTCTTAAACTATCCGTACTGACATAATATTATTCAGGACTCATGTTTCTGTATTCTGAACACGTATCAAGTGTATTTATAATTATCGCTCAGTAGATACACATTTAATATTCCTTTTTTATAGATTCTGTATTGTTTAATTAACCTGGTTCTAAATATGTGTAATATGTTCAAGCTGATCAATACTCAATGTGACTTTCATGATCATATTTGGGTTTGTGAACAGTGGCAAAATATAATTCAGTTTCCCAACTAACATGTTTCTAGTTTGTGTTGAACAGTGCTGTACTGTACCTACTTATTTCAGTTTTTAATGTGCAAACAATAGTCCTTTTCATGGTCTATTTACTGCCATATTTTTTCATGGTCTCTTGGATTTTATTATGCCTATCACTGTTTAAAATTATCCTTACCATAACTGTAAAGAGTTATAGGTGGTTCCTAGCCATAACAGAGCTATAATTTCCCTAACGGAGGAAAAAAAATGGCTTTAAAAATCTAGCAAAGTTCTATATCTGTGATTAGCCAGAAAGTTAGTGTTAGTGACTTGACATATTGACAAGGTATATTTCAACCTGAGGTATTTACTGGCCATACATTTAATTTTGATGCTTCAGTTATATATAAGGTATCTATAAGCAGAATCACAACACAAAACAAGCTTATATTGTGATTTGTCGGCAAACAGAATGTGACCAAACAGTTAAAAAAACCTAATCCTGAATACTCCTTAAGCAATAGTGCAGTATTTAGTGATATAGTGCCCCCCATGGCTTCATATGGCTCAGCTACAACTAGCAAGAATATCCAATTATGCATGTTTATAGCTATATAGATCTTTGTGTGCAACAAATACACGTGGAGTGGGGATAGTTTCTTTAAAATAAAAGAAAATCAAGAAGTTACCAAACTTGAAAATCATTTTTAAAAAAATAAATGTCTACTGTATGGTAAATTTTGCAAGGGAAATGCAAAAATAACATTGGATTGTGATTGTGTGTAATATTTTTAGCCACTAAAATTTCCATAGAGTTTGAGTGTATGCATGTAATTTGCAGATAGGCAGCTGAAGCATATTGACTCTTTCAACACCACTATAATTTACAGCTCAAAAATGCATGAGTTTAGGTAAAGGTATACAATTGTCTGTATTTTTAACAAGGTGATGGAATAAGAAGTTTCCTTCTTATTCCAGCATTGGTTCCACACCTGGGTGACTAGAAGCAGGTTAAAATTGTTTAGGCAAATTGAAAGACAATGTTACAGTCTTATTTTGAGTCTCAAGTTGATGTGTGTGTGTGTGTGTGTGTGTGTGTGTGTTGAAAATAATATTTGGTCTGAAGAAAAAAAGTGACAGACTGACAGACAGTCTGAGACACTGAAATCATGAATTCCAATATGCTATTGGTACAATATGGAGAGAGTCAATTAAAATCTGCACTAAATTTATCTCTGCAAATAGATTCAAATATCAGAGTCATTCTCTAAATGAGAATAAATTATTCCTTTCTGTTTTTCTGATAAAGTGTAAAGTGTAATGGAATTTATTAAATCCCAAATAGTTCAGAGCACATGTTCATTTTTTAAAATCTTTTTTTTTTTTTTTGGTTCCTCGTTGGAATTTAAAGGAGATACTATCAGTCACCATAAAGAAGCCATTGCACCAAACACATAATTTAACAAAGCCTCAAACCTGGGTTATAAAGTTACAAGTAACTTTACTAAAGTGGAGACTACAAAAGAAATGACCAATTTAAAACCTAAATACAACTAAGGAAAAGAGATATGGGCCAAGTGTCAGGAGCCCTTGGGATTTGGAAGGAGACAGAGTTCTTTACATGTTTGAAGATTTTGAGTCTACATGATTATATAAATAGCTTTGTTTTAGAGATTACATGAAAGCTTGAGTTTACTCATTAGAATTCATTTCAGGCATTTTGTGTTTGTATGTACTAAACTTGTATGTCTCTTATGCTACCCCAGTAAGATTTCAAATGTGTACCATGGCCTACTTATTTCCTCTATTTTCCAACTAAGCTGTGGGAAGGACAAGCTACTGAGCAGATTTCCACCTGTTCAGTTTCCTTCCCAGGATGACTTGGATATGCGGTAAGAAGCAAGAAATTGGCCCTGTTGTCTCACATGCATATCATGATTGGAGTCAGAAAACTATAAGATTCCTATACTAAAAAGCTACTGGGGTGCTAGTATGAATTCAATATAGTATCAACTTAGGTTTGACTTACTGCAAAGATAAAAATTTGGAAGATAATTTGAACAGTGCCCTCTATGCAACTACAACAAACTGGAAAAACAATCTTGTTGGTGGTTGTGTTTCAGAGGTAGTCAAACTTGGTCTTCAGGCTATACCTGCCCACACACACACACAATAATAGATGTTCCTTTATTTGTGAGAAGGCAGAAACTCACAGTCGCTTATAGTTCAATACAATGGTGAAGATGAGAACCAAGTCTTATATCTCACATGGTCACCTTGCAAGCTATACACGTCCCATATTTTCTTAACTTCACCTTGGAAGGTGTACTTACAAGCCTGGGGTAGATCCAGAGTATTTGAATATTCACAAGTTCTTGTTGATATCAGTGATGTTGGTCTGGGAGCATCCTCTAGGGATCACAACTCTATGTATTTTAAAATAATACTTGTCACTCATCTGTCTTTCAGGGAAAAACTGACCCTATGTAGAAATAGATAAGCAAAAATTCTCAAAAAAAAATGTGATCTGAGATGACATGACAATAAGTGTCTAATAAAAGTAGCTAGAAGAAGTCATGAAATTTTTTTATTACATGTACTGATTTGCATATGTATGGTGGTTCACATGTTTATGTGTGGGTGTACATGTTCATACTTGAGGGCAGAAGACAATCTGGGTAAGTAGGTTCTCTTCTTTCAGCATACGGGTTCCAGGAATTGAATTCAGGTCTACTGCCTTGATGACCATCACCTTTACCTGCTAAGCCATTTCATCAGCCCTAGAAAAATTCTTGTAGCTTCTCAGGAAGCAAAGTGTACTTCACTTGACACATAGATAAGACCACTCTGAAGTAAATACTAAGAGCTATAGAGCAATTATCTCTTACCTGAGTGTATACAGTCTTGCTTAAGATCAAAGTAGACTATTAGCATTTCTCTGTAAATAAAACTGAGATTATTTAGTTGTTTCTTCCCCCAAATCTTGATGCAGCTTTATAGCAACTACCTACCAGCCGGAAATCTTTAGTGTCTAAGTTTGGGTGTTCTCTCTCTCTCTCTCTCTCTCTCTCTCTCTCTCTCTCTCTCTCTCTCTCTCTCTCTCTTTCTCTCTCTCTCTCTTTCTCTCTCTCTCTGTCTGTCTCTCTCTCTCATGTATGTGTGTGTGTGTGTGTGTGTGTGTGTGTGTGTGCATAAACCAAATTTCAGGAAAACTCAACACACAAGAGTCAAGAGAACTACCGTTATAAGAGAAATACATCAGATTCTAACCTATCGATTCTTATTGTCTTGATTGTGCAACTGCCACAAATTTTTAGGCGTAGTTTGATACTAGCAAAAACTTAGTCCCACTTTCAAGGACATGGCAGATATCAATATTCTATTGCAATTAAGTAGGCACTGAATACAACATGTATCATATTGGGGTATACATACTCATTGTATGTTAGAATATCTAGCATTTGTTAAATTAAACTTTGAAGGAACTTTAAACTATATTCTGAAAGGAAGAGCGAGTGACCTATCAGTCTGTAATGATGTTGAATTGCTTTGAAGATGGCAACAGAATCAAATGGGGATAAAGATCTCTGAGTAAACAACAAAAATAGAAACTATTGTAGGATATATAAAATTTTATGATTATTATAGTTGTGTGGGAGTCTGTGTGAAGTATGCATATGAGTACTGCTGCACCCTCAGTGTGGCATCCTCCTGGACTTGGAATCACAGGCAGTTATTAGTAACTGAAAATTGGTGCTGAGAACTACAATAGGGTTCTCTGGAGGTACTTTTCACTGTTGAGCTATATCTATAGCATCTGCATAAGCATCTACCTACATATCCTCAAGAGCAGAAAGCTCGTAATTGTCCACTGATAATTTGAAGTATATCTTTCTCAATATATCCCAAGTCTTTCAGGTACTAAGCAAATCTAAACTGCAACCCTTAGATTTTTACCTCACAGTATATCTGTGACATGACACAAACTGCATGCAAAATCCAAGTTCAACCCAACTCTTTAACAGCTAGCTAAATGCACAATGATCAGCAGAGTAAAATAACATCAAAGAATATCACATCATCCATCCTTGATTTGCTAGACATGCACTATGAAAGCAGGGAGTCTCTTGGCATGCATACATGAGTCTCTTGACAGTACTACAGAGACAAACATAATTTCTTCCCGAGGTTGGAAACTGCCAAGGACTTTTCTGTCTGTCATGAAGAAGAATTGTGATGTTGAATATATTTGCAAGAGCAAGAAAGCAACTCAGCATGTACAAAAAAAATTTGTGAGCCAACTGTCAAGGGAAAAAAAAAGTGCCTTCCCCACTAGTCACAAAAGTACCCATCAGTGCAACAAAACACTACCATTTATTAATGACTACAGCTTCAATGTAAGATAAAATGAAACTTGTATAAATGAGCTATAGGAAATCTTTAAATTCAATGAAAAGAAAAGCAGATACAGTTTCTTGAGGACAGTTGTTTGTCCAGACATAGAACATGATGACATCTTAACATTAACCTCTCCAGAAATAAATCTCTAATCTGCATATCTTCTATAGCATCCATTAACCAAGGCTCTTCTGGAAGGTTTATGTGTTTTCTTGGAGCCCAGCTTGAATTTCCAGCTTATGTAAAGGCCAGAACATCATTATTCTTTTACTGCCCCCTTTTTAAGGCTCATGAATTCAGTCCTAATACTAATACCACAGCATAGAAACATGTATGCACAGTGGCAGGTCAACAATAACTATGTTGTCTCCATGTATAGCATCCTCCTTGCCAATAGTTTAGGACCTAAATTCTGAACAATATACTCTCAGTTCCTTACAATGTCACTCAAAAGCATTTCCAACAATATCATGCCAACATACTTTCTCTCTTCCTACTCTCTATGAAAATTAAGAGAAATGAGTACCTTTATCTAAAGATTATTTCCACCGTGTTTTTCTGCCCTTAAGTGCCATGGTATACTCTATTGTTTATGGCATATTTTCTTGCATAGACAGCCATGTTTTCTCTTCTCTGAGATTCTTATAATACAGTAACAAATGCTAAAAAAAAAAAAAAAAGGTGATGAAATCACAATGAATATCTAAGGGTTTAAGGAGTGAATAGCTATTAAGTCCTCTTTGACACTAACAATTTCCATGATACTTCAGGAAGAAGGACTGGAAGAATGAAGTTGAAGACTTAATGAACACTAGGAAGTCAAAGATATCAGGATCAACATAAGGACATGAAGTAGACAAAAGGAGGAAAAATGGGTTTGGGGCCAAGGAAAATAAAAGAAGATGTATAAAGAGGATCCTTTTTTCTCCCTTTAAAAATAGAAAATAATTGTATATGTTTAAATGTTTATTCAAAGAGCCAATGAAAAGTGGAACAGCCGTACAGGCATAAATATATGAACATAGACCCAAGAAAGTTGGAATGGATTGATTTGAGAACACTGATAAAGGGTTGATCTCAAGACAACAACCGTCCATCCTCATTATTTCAGAAGAGTAAGATTCATTGGGGCCATTGTATGTAACTTACTTCAGGGGGTGTAAGCTAAGACATTCTTCTTTTTTTTTTTTTAGTATAGAATACGGTTTATTCAGGGCATGGGGAGGAGAGTTGAAGGAGTAGAGAGAGAGAAAGGAAGAAAGAGAGTAGAGGAGTAGAGGCCAACCCCCAACCACGAGCACATAGAGAGGGAGAAGAGAATAGAGAGGGAGAAAAGGGGCAAGAGGACAAAGCAAGAACAAGAAGTCAAGATAGGCTAAGACACTCTTAATTACTTCTCTTTGTGCTTTGCTAGGATAGGAAAAGGCTGATACCTTGCAGAGAGCAAGAGATGATTCTAGAAATCTGCTAAGAAGTGAGATAGTGCTGACCAAAGAATTCAGGATATTTCTAAAGCAAGGTCAAGGGCTCAGACAATACTGGAGACCCTGTGTTTAAGTGATATTTCTTCTCTTCTAGTACTGGGTAAAACCGGCAATGATAACAAAATGGTACTAAAATCCATCATAAGGAGTCACCCAGGATTGGCTAACCTAGAAGGGTGAAAGATATGAATTTGACAATTTGGGTGAGACAGCTTATGGCAACAGGAGAGAACTGGTAAGCCTGTAGATGTCTGAAGGAAAACCAATATATTCACAAATGCATACAAGGGAAATATGATTTGATGAAAATCCTGAAACAGATGGAAACAAATTACATGTGGTAAGAGAACTGTAACTCTTTATTAAGGAATACAAATTACAATCTCTGAAATGTTTTAGGTACTGAGTTTTAGTCATAAACTGTCTTCTGTAATCAACATATATAATAAGAACTTAGTATTTGATTTTTAGGCAAGCTCTCTGCTAATAATAAGTACCCCTTATCAAAGACAGAAGAATATAAACATAGCCACATTATGTCCTTTCTGTATCTTATCTGAAAGCTCAATGTCAACTTGCAAACACATCATTTTACAACTCATGCATGGGACTCAGTGTCAAGAGATAAGAGTATTGATGTCTGTTCCCACATCTGGGTCATTTGTTTTCTAACATCTGAGAAAAAGAAAAACTTCCCCTGGTTCCTGTGCTGCTACTGTGCAACTTACCCATGTCCCTTACTGTTTAATGAACTACATAAATGTAGTATATCTCCCCTTTTAAAAATATGACATATTGAAAACTATCCATAGTGAACTTCCAATGGCTCCAACTTTCTCTTTTCCATAAAGCTCACAATGCCCTGTGGGTGAAATATAACAAAATATAATAGAGTCTCTGAAACTTACTGGCATGTAAAAGGGTGTTTTCACGACCATGTACTCACAGAACCTCAAAACAGGAAGGAAATTGAAGGGTTTTGTAAATTTGGCCACCTGCATTCAAATAATCTCAGATAGTATCTTAAGAAGACAGTGGTTGATTATCATGTAGCTCTTAGGTATTGGTGGTGAGAAGAGGGAATAATGTGGAAGCAAGCTTTGAACTAACTCTTCAGCTGATCATTTGGGGTACAGGAAATTAGTCAACTACCCTTTTGTTTTAAAAGCCATTTGCCCAGATAAGCATAACATTTTCCAGAATAATAAATTGTCATAATTTTCTGAAGCAAGCAGGGAGAGATAGCAATTGCTTTACAGTCTCATCCTCCATACTGAGATGTTAAGATGTTTTCAGGGGAAATAGATAATTATCTTGGCCTATCATCTCATTTTTCAAAGCAAGACTAAAAGGAGTAAAAGATCCACTTAAATAATTTCTCCAGAACGATATCAATTTAAAAAAAAAATCTTGTAGGGAATAAGAAATGTTACCATCAGATCTAACATCACTCTTGATTTTTATTTTCAACATAAGACAGTTTCCATTACTTTGTAAGTTTATCTAGAAATAAAAAACTCATTAAACTTCTTCTCATAGCTGAATCACATGAACTGTTACCATTGCAGCTGGAGCTCACCCTGAAAGAGAAGGCTTCCTATCAGGATGTTCTCATAAGGGCATTCTCACTCTATAGTACTTGTTCACACAGAGCTAGACACCAAGAAGGCTCCTCAGCCAATCTATCACCCATCTTTTCTTCTTTGATTTAATGTCCTTGAAACCCAGCTAGAAATTACTCTCTGCCTGATGTTTTTACCCAGAGCTATTTCTCCTGGGTCCTCCAGCCTGATTTGTAGGTCAGTCATTGCCCTTCCTCTGTTATCACTGGCCACACTTCTAAAAAGAGTTAATCCTTTTGGCTTTCAGGGTGGAAATGTTAAGTTTTCCACAGAGGTTGGGTCCTGGAGGAGAATTTTATTCACACTCTAGAGTTAATTTAAATTAATAATTAGACACAGTTAATAATGGCAAAGCCTAAGGCAAATGTTATTGTTAGGAAAATCCAATCATATTCCTGAATAAATGATAAAGGGCTGCCACCTTGACCCAGACTTCAGATGTTCCATTGATTGGCACCATGTGTGAAGATGAAGACATAGTTTAACTAAGAAAATTTAAATTCTCATTTTATCATCAAGGTTCCCTAACTTAAGTCACCAACATGTCCTTACCTGTTGGACTACTCTCCATCTAGATCCTACTCTCTGATGTGCTCTAAGTTTCAGGCTGTGATCTTGCACTGGAGTTTCAGTCCCAGCACTCTGGAAGCTGTGGGCAGGTGGATCTCAGTGAGTTCTAGAGCAACAAGGGCTACATAGTAAGACTCTATCTAAAGCAAAACAAAACAGGAAGATAATTAAATATTTCTAGACGTTCCCAAAGTTCAAGTCCATGGCTTATCCAACCATCAAATAGTTTAGCTTTCAGTGACTTTGAACTTCTGCTGTTGTCCATTAGGATTTTTTTGAAGACGAAGTCATGCTTTTGCCTGAACCATAGCAAATATAGGGACTGAAGAATTGACTCAGCAGTTAATACCACTTGCTGTGTCTGGAGAAGATTGAGTTTGGGTCCCAGCACCTAAGTGAGAAGGCTCCTAAGTGTCTATAAATCCAGCTCTAAAGGCACCTGCACACATATGTACATAAGGACAAATGTACCACACACACACATACAAATAATAATAATAATATAATAATAATAATAGTTGTAATAAATTAGAATAAAACATGAACACTTAGATTTTAAAAATGAAAAAATGCTGTAAATATTATTATAAAAGGCCAGCTGTGCTTAAATGTAATAAAGGAACTTTTATCAGAATATCTAAATGTTATAAAACCTATACAAAATAAAATATATACTCATAAATTAGCAAATTGTGAAACTTTCTCAGATGAGGTATTTCTTTTTGTATTTCTAATTGTATTTTTAATTGGTAAGATGGTTTAATAAATATTTAATGAATGTGTAGGATATTTTATTTGTTCACATGGATTCAACAATTACCCCAGTGTGGGTGAGATGGCTTGGTGTGTGAGACTGCCTGCTACAAAAGTCTGGCCAGCCTTTCTAAGTCTCATCCTCAGAAAGCAAAAAGAGTTGTCCTTGGACCATCACATCTCCTTTCCTGTCTCTATCCCCATCTCACTCCCTTCTCCTTCATAATAATAAATAAACATCTAAAATAAACAAACATATCCACTGAAAACTTCTAAAAATAAAAAGAGTCCATGAGTGAGAAGTGTAGCTTTCCCCTCTAGAAGTAGAATGAGCCTTATATTAGAACTAACTTTGTAATTCCATTTCCTCAAGCCCATCTTAAAATTACAGAAAAGATTCATGCCATGCATTTCATTTCTTGTCCCCTTTATCTTCAGTTTTGTTTTGTTTTGTCTTGTTTTTTTGTTTTGTTTTTGCTATTACTTGTTATTTTAGGGCTTGGTGGAGACCTGAGTGTAGCTAATTTGGCCCAAAGCAGTGCCTGCATACCATTTCCAGGTGAGTATCATGAGGAGGTGATGAGCTAGTGATGGACTGAGTCTTGAGGAACTGTACTTGACCACAGTATGAGTGTTATCAAGATGAGTTTGATATTTTGTATACTGCATGTATTACAACTTTGTCTCAACTAAACTGATAAGCATTCAACCCATGAAAAATGGGAGAGATACTTATGATAAACATTTGATCCTTTGGAGCATCTAAAAGAAATACAGAAAGTGAGAAATTATGTGTTCAATTCAGGCCAACTAGTTGCAATGCTAGAGAAACAAAGATTTATTTGCATTGTAACTTCAAGGTTTATAAGGGCCTTGTATATTTGATTTCATTCTTTAATCAACATATATGAAAAGTGAATGAATTAATGAGAAGTAAAGCTTGAATTATGAACAGAAATAATACTGAGATAGAAAGGAAAAGATAAAGGAATATTTAGGCAAAGGAATTAAAATTGATCACTGTACTATAGCAAGAAACCCACCTTTCTCCTAAAAATTCATACATTACAAACTTCCAAACTTTAAGTAACCAAGTTCATTATTTGACAATAAATTATAAAGTCTTTTCAATGTAGAAAATGAATTCACCTCACTATACAGGATGTTTTCCTTCATAATAGCCAAGGACATTTATGTTTTCTACATACAAATGCAAAATAATTGTTGTGAAGCATAAATTTATACAGAGAGAAAATTTTAAGAAGCATTATTTTGGTTTTCTTATTAACTTTTTAATACAGTAGAGCTTTCTAACCAGTATCCTGGCATTCAAAAAATATAATGAGCAGAGCAACAAGCTTGAAGTCATTAAGTATTATACTGGTATAAACAAGAAAAAGCATTAGGTAGCAAACAAATTTGATGTCAAACTTGATAGCTAGAGTTACAAAAGAAGATGCCAAAGATTGTTACATTCACATTATTTTCATATATAACTTCTCATCTAACTTCACTTCAAAATAAGCTAATGACCACTTTACCAAACACTTCTTCTCCCCCAGTATTTCCTAGTTTCATTGTAAACACATTGGGCCATGGTATTTCTGACCAATGAGAATGTCATACACCTAACATGGGTTTCCCAGAGAAACATACACAGAAATGAGAGCAACTTAATTTCTTCTATAGAGTGGTAAGCAGTAAGCCTCTGACATTGTGATCAACTGAAGCTTTATTGAGTTTGTTTGCTGCCCTAAAAAAATAGAAAAGGGAAAAGAAAAATAAAACAGTGTTTTTGATAGAATAAGAAATGAACTCTCCAAAGAACAAAGGAACCAGGGACTCCAGATATATTTTAAGCCTAAGGAAAGTTAGAAGCCAGAACAGAATATGAGTAGCAAGACACATACCATCGACCTTTAAAGGTTTGATTTTCTGTTTTAAGTTCTACAAACGCCCCTGGCTTTCCCCCACATAAAATAAAAAAAAAATCCTGACTTATGTTCAAATGTGGCCTTCGCCCTTCACCCTAACACCAAACACCAAGAGGAAAAAAAATTAAGGGTGGGAAGGCGACAAGTCTATGAGTTTATGAATATCCATTATGCTGTACTAGCTGAATCAAATGTGAGACTCTGAGATTTGAGTCTGGTAGAAAGTCGCAGCAGAGTGTGATGATTTCCCCAAGTGGGAGTCAGAGCCACACAATGATTTACTGAAGGGCTCCTGAAATGGCCAATTCTAGCTCCTACCTGAACCATGGAGCATATCCTAGATGCTGCATTTGACCCTGGATGTGAATACCCATAAACTGAAATCAATTTGACTGCTAATATTTGTTTCTTACTGAGGTCAGGTCCTGAGATCAGGGACACCCCAGCCATATCATTAACACCATTATTAGAAAAGACAAAATTGGAAAACATAAGCACATTTTAAAATGAGCCCATAAGACATATCTAAAACCCATAAATAAAGAAAAATACTCTTATTGTTAGCTGAAAGGGGGAAAAATTGATCCACTTTTGTAGTTTACTTGCATTAAACCCATGCAACAGAACATTGTACAAATATGGAAATGTTATAGATATAATTTTAAACTAAAAATAAGCTTAAAATAGAAAAATCAAGCATATTAGGTAAAAATAAATTTATTTTATGAAACAATACATTAAAGAATTAATATTGTGCTTTTTTAGAAGTGTATATTCAATGAAAATGTTAACAAGTATTGTTTCTTGCATATATATTAAAATTTGGCTACTAGCACACTTTGAATTTCTATTTTTTACATTAAAGCGTTTGAAAAGGAAAATATGTATAAAGCTAAAGTAAGGAAAAGAGAAGCATATTGTGTTCAGCACGAAATTGAGTTTACCAAATGTTTGATTATAACTATATGAACATTACTCTAAGCATAAGTAAAAATAAACTTATGAAAATGCAAATTGAAGGCATTCTCTAATAATTTCCCCCCTTGTCCTTCAATCTAAAGTTCAGGAGTTTTTGTATTATCTATTGTAATATACTCCTCAAATTCTACCTCTCATGAAATTTATTTCAATTGCTTAGAAACAAGAGCTCAGTTCTTCTCATGCAGATATTAACCTGAAAGTGAGTCCACAACATAAATGCCTTTCGGTCATACTTTAGAATCATTAGTGACATCTTATTCTCTTCCCTAAGATATCATAAAAATTCATAAATATGTAATAGTGTGCTGATATATATATATATATGTATTTGTATATATGACATCTTTATATTTATCATTCTATTTCCCAGTAGTATTTTCTATACTATAAAAGTGGAGGATTTGCCTGAATTGTCAAGATATTGTCACACTTCTATTTTTTTTTTTTTTTTTTTTTTTTTTTTTTTTTTTTTTTTTTTTGTCTTGCTGGTAAGTGTCTAACATACGGGGCTTGCCTTAGGTTGTTTTACAATGAAGGGAATGCTCATGCAGGAAATACAGACATTTTGCCTAATTTTAATGCTTTATTACTTATTCATTCATCATCCATCCATACTAACCCAGTTGACCTTATAAGATTCCTTTCTTTCCTACTGGTATCCCTTGTTCTTCCCATATGTGGCTATGTATAATATTCTTTTTCAGTTGTGTGTGTGTCCCTGTCCCCAGTAAATTTACCTCAGAATTGACTTGCTTTCATCTTTATGATGCCTATAGTTCTTTCATGATTAGTGGATTTCAAATAATAAGTATACTAAAGACATATGAAGGAACTGGCATACCAGATGATTTGTGGAAAAGAATTCTAGTTGAACATTTTTAAAGTATTTTGATTTTGTATCTAATTCATTTGGACAAATTTCTGTCATTGATTAGTAATGCCTGCTTATTAGTTATTTTTATAGTCACTGTGACCTAAAAAAAAAAAGTCAGTGTAAGAAAGAAAAGACTTCTATAACTCCTCTTGTAAGAGAATATAGTCCATCATGAGAAGGAAGGCATACTGGCCTGTGGTTAATGGTAGCAAGATCATAGAGCAGCTGCATGTTACATGCTGCCAACCAGGAAGCAGGAAAAGCAACCATAGTGGCTAAAAGCAAGGCTGCATCTTAAAGTATAAGGCCTCACTCCTTAGGCCTGTTTTGTTTCAGATATGTTCCTTCTACTAAAGTTCTACAGTCCTCCAAAGCCAAGTGGGGATCAACCCTTTAAACACATAAACCATGGAAGCATTTACATTCGAGCCATAACAGCCTATGCCTGATCCCCTTGGTATAATGGCTGTGTCATAATGCCAAATACTTTCCAATCCAACTTCAAATGTTGGAAAGACTTAATCGTTTCAATGCTGCTCAAAATTCCGAAGTTTCTTCTCAGACCTAAGACAATCTCTTAGCTGTGACCTCTTGTAAATTGAAAAGAAAAAATGTTATAAACTTTGATTATGAATTTGAGTAAAAACCTACCACTATATTTTCCGAATAACTATGATGCCATGTCTAAAATCTTAGATTCCTATGATACCATCTGGTATCAGTGGACTTTGGGAAGCCTTGCCTGCCTGTATATGCCTGTTACTGACACTCTTAATAGGTGAAAAAATATTTTAGCAGATGTCCTATATTCTTGGCATCTCCAACATCCTAGAGACTTCATTGAAGCTTCGCATTCATTTTTATTAAGTCACATTCAAATGATTCAGGGTATCCATGGATAAAAGTTGAGCCTGGTAATTATCTGGTCCTGGTAGCTTCCTAGAACCTTGATGTTGGCTCACAGGATACTCTTAACTCTAATTCTACCTGTTGCTAAGATCAGCAGTACATGAATGACAATGACAACTTCTGCAATCATCTGGAGATGTACTTAAATTAAGGAAATTATTACCCTAGGTGCCTATTTTCCAAGAAGCATATTGGAAACTTATCTTTTTAGACATTCTTTTTCAAGCAAAGGGAGAGAGAGAGAGAGAGAGAGAGAGAGAGAGAGAGAGAGAGAGAGAGAGAGAGAGAGAGAGTGTGTGTTGGGGATATGTACACAGAAATTCAGTACCCCTGGTGACCCAAAATAGCACCATGTCTCCTTGAGCAGGAGACACTGGCAGTTTTGAGCTGCCTGTCATGACTATAAAGAACCAAGTTCCAATCCTCTCCAAGGAAAGTACATCCTCTTAACCACTGAGTCATGTCTCCAGCCCCCATCCCAATTCTTAAACCTACATAAGCATAGCTGAACTGTTCTCACTTCATTTGGCATTCCGGTTTTGTACACTATCACCAATATCTCTTAATAGATTCTGGTTCCAATATTTTAGCGTTTTTCTAGCCCATTGCCCAAAATTTTTCTACACTCATACTGCAAACCAATCAAAAGGGAGGGTTTATCACAGCAAAAAGTTGACATCTCAGAATCCATTGTCTTTATTATTTTTTTCCTCATTGTGGTCATATATCTGAGAAGAAGCAATTTTTATGAGGAAATAACTATTTGGGCTCCCAAGGAAAGTCAATCTATGGGTTGTGTGAAAATGTGATTTAAAGTGCATGTAGCAGCAGCAACCAGGAAGAATGGAAACTGGGCCAGAAGTAGGCTTGGGTAATATTCTGTAAGGCCCAACCCATATTGGCCCATTTCATGCAGACAAGTTTCACCTCCTAAAGCTTCTCTCAAGACTGGCTCAAGGACCACTGTTCAAACACCTGAACCTTTGGAATGAATTTCATATTTAAATCATAATAGCTGCTATTTATAAAATTGGGGTAGCAGTCGAAACAGCAAGACTACATTTTCATTGCTAAGGTGGACATTTCTTACGTGACTGATGTACTCATTTCTGTTTCTTCTTGTTGCCTGTCCTCCCAGCTTTGTGTTCTCATTTTTCTGTTTTTGGTTTTAAAATAAACATATCATGTCCAATGAGTACTGATTATATATTCTTGGAGATGTGAGCATCCCCTAGAGTGTAGTTGACTTACCAGGACCAGCTGTGTCCTTAAAGAAAATCAACTCTCCCTCTCTCAACAGCTATCAATTGCCAGTTGTTACTTAGCTAGGGGTGAGACAACATGACCACTAATATGATTTTACCTGTCTTGAGCTTGTACATGTCTTGGGCATGCTGTCATAATTGCTGTGAGTTCATATGTACAAATTCATATGCCATGTGGTGTCCAGAGATACTGATTTTTTTTTTGAAATCATGAACTACCTCTGGCTATTAAGATCTTTCTGTCCTCTCTTCTACAATGATACCTGTGACTTGGGAAGACAGGCTATGAGGCCAATATCACACTTAGGACTGAGAAATATACAGTATTTTTTTTGTGCCTGAGTTAATTGTAGATCTCTGTATTAATTGTCATCTGAAAAAAAAAAGGGTTTCTCTGATGAGGGTACAGAGATTTTGTGACCTATGAGTATACTAAATCATTAGTAATCAGTGCAATTGTTTGTAATTTTGGCTGAACAATAGTAGTAGGTTTGCTCCATGAGCCTATGATCTACACAGCATAGGTACTTGGCTTTGATAATGGTACCAACTCTGGGTTACATCTTGTGGAGGAAACCTCAAACTAAATAACAAAATGTTTGGTTACTCCAATGACATCTATGTCACTATTGAACTGGTGGGTATCAGTCTATTCATTATTGTACTGGTGGATTACAGACCACTTATTATTGGAGACTGAAGATTCACTTTTTTTTTTTTAAATAGAGCACACCTTGATAACTCTCTACACAACTTATATTCCTCTTCTCAAAATAACCATTTCCTAGATCTCCTATACTTTTGGTTCCTTCCTTAAATCCTAGTTGATGCATTCTATTTTATTTGAAGCCTTAATTATATGCAGAACATGCTGTCTAGACATTAACAAAATTCATCAGAATCTAAACCAAACTCCTAGAATTGTTGACAAATACTTATAGGGAAAGCCCACACTGAGCTATAGAAGAAGTCATATTTTAAAGTAATTTTTTAATCTAATTATATCTCTGGTCTACATTTAGGGAAAGAAGACCTCATAAATATTTCATGGATAGTTGACTGCAGTGTCTCCTGCACAGTTTTGTCTTTATGTTCTCCCTTTTTCCTCTTGCGCGCTTGAAACTTAGACTAAAAGGTATTATTAGGCAGAAAGTCACAACAGGAAACTAAACTCTTGTCTGCAAGTATTTGAATATAAATAGACATAAAACAATAGTTAAGTGTCACTGACGACTGTTAGTCAGATAAACTAAGATAATTGCATAATCCCTCCTCTATCATCAAACTTTACCTAATCATATAAATCCACACTACTTCAGTACAAATATAAATATTGCAAACACACACATATGCACATACACACTTAGCCTTGAGCAATGACAAAAAAAGTAAGAAACAAAAATACTGAAATACTGCTTTGATGTAATGCAAAAGGAAGTACCTTATAAGAGCTAAGTTATATAAGGAAACCTCCTGCCTAGAAATTTAAATTACTTCTTTTTACTCTTTGGAAACTTATATGCATACAATGCATCTTAAACATTTCCACCATCCACTTCTTCCTTCCAAACCTTTCCTACTTCCTCTAGTATATCTCCCATCCTATGTCATGTCCTCTTGTATGATATCCTGAATCAAACTAGCTCTGCCATATTCCATGAGTGTGGGTTGTCCACTGAGGCATGGGCAGTCAGCCAGTGTACAACCTACAAAGAAAAGAAAATTTTACTTTTCCAGCTACCATCAACTGCCAATAGTTCTTCATATAGGAAGGAAGCTTTCAGAGCTCCTACACCTTTCATGCTGAAACTATTTTTTGCTTTTTTTTATTAGATATTTTCTTTATTTATATTTCAAATGATACCTCCTCTCCTGGTTACCCCTCCAAAAAATATCAAAAACAAAAAACAAACCCTGTTTCCTTCCCCCTCCCCCTGCTCACAATCCCACCCTCTCCCACTTCCTGGCCCTGGTATTCCCCTACACTGGGGTATAAACCATCACAGGACCAAGGGCCTCTCTTCCCATTGAGGACTGACTAGGCCATCCTCTGCTATACATATGCTGCTGTGAATCTAACCATGTGTGCTCTTTGGTGGATGGTTTAGTCTCTGGGATCTCTGAGGGTATTAGATAGTTCATATTGTTGTTCATCCTAAGGGTCTGCAAACCCTTCAGCTCCTTGGGTACTTTCTCTAAATCCTTCATTGGGGACCCAGTACTCAGTCCAATGCATAGCTGTGAGCCTCTATTTCTGTATTAGTCAGGCACTGGCAGAGCCTCTCAGGAGACAGCTCTATCAGGCTCTTGTCATACAGGACTTGCTGGCATCCACAATAGTGTCTGGATGTGAAGATTGAATATGGGAAGGATTCCCAGGTGGAACAATCTCTGGGTTGCCCTTCCTTCAGTCTCTGCTCCATAGTTAGTCTCTACAACTCCTTCCATGGGTATTTTGTTCCATGAAGGAATGAAGTATCCACATTTTGGTCTTCCTTCTTCTTGAGTTTTTTGTGTTTTGTGGATTGTATTTTGGGTATTCTGAGCTTCTGAGATAATATCCACTTATCAGAGAGTGCATGCCATGTGTGTTCTTTTGTGATTGCATTACCTCACTCAGGATGATATTCTCCAGATCCATCCATTTCCCTAAGAATTTCATGAATACATTGTTTTTAATAGCTGAATAGTACTCCATTGCGTAAATGTACCCCATTTTCTGTATCCATTCTTCTGTTGAGGAACATTTGAGTTGTTTCCAGTTTCTGGCTATTATAAATAAGGCTGCTATGAACATAGTGATATACCTGGGTCCTCTGGTAGTACTATGTCCAATTTCCTGAGGAACTACCAAACTGATTCATGCTGAAACTTTTAACTGTTTTCATCTTTCAGTAATAACAGTAAGGCTGGGTACTACAATGGTACAATTCTGACCTCCCAGACACCTTGTACCAATTGTATGGGTACTATTGATAGTGGTAACCAATCATTCTCTGAATTAGATTTGAGACCTGGTTCACAGGAAGGAATTCATACCTGGTATGAAAAACATGGTCAAAACCCATGGCTAGGGAAGTCATATGCATGAAGGGAAACCTTCTGATGTCATTTTGCTAAAGAGTCATGTTGTAAAACTACCACCTAAATATGTATGCTTGTATCCATAGACTTAAGAGTTTCTCAAGTCTATGTTTGTTAGAGAAGTTTCTGATTGGTTCAATGAGTGACTATTGCAAAACTCTTAATGGTTCAAAGTGCTGAGAGTTAGTGACTGTAAGTACTGAGCTAGAAATGGAGCATCTTTTTCTGTGTAGAATTTCAAACCCTGGCTAATGTCCACAAACAATTTTGTTCCCCATGTGGGAGGAAATTATAATTTTGCACTGTATAGTAAAAATGATAGCCATGACTTTTAAATCATTGTTCATTTGTAACTATTGATTTGGAGACCTGTGAGATGACTCTGCAGGGCAAGGCCACAAAGCACAGGAGCCTGAGTTTAATCCCCAAGCCACACAAGAAGGAAAGAAAGAACCAACTCTGGTAAATTATGTCTGACATCTGCATATGATATGTATGCACTCACACTCACACACACACACACACACACACATACATTCAAAAAATAAGTTAATTAATTAGTAGAAATTAGTCCTGTGTTTATGTGGCAAGGATGAAAGAAGCAGAGGCCCTGATTTTGAGGAAAAGCAAGGTGGGAGCTATATTGGAGGAGTTGAATGAAGCACGCAGAAGGAAGAAATGTTATAATTATATTTTAATTTTTAACAGCAATGTGAAAATCATTCAGGTGCTTAGTTTGTAATACTGGTAGGCAATTACAACAATTTCTGGTATAGTACAGCACTATATTATATAACTAATACTGCTAATTCAGAAATGCCTGTGACTCTCTCTCATTTGGCCCTCAATTTATTTGGCCTCTCAAAGTTTTCCACAAGCAAGTACACAATGATTCATCAATCCCAAATGATGGCCAACATGTAATCTTTCAGCTGGGCCATGTATTTTGCTTTTCCAGTTCTCTGGGGTGGTTTTGTGTGTTTGTTTGTTGTGCCTTTAAAACACACAGCCAATATGACAAGACTAAGTCATTCTCTGTAGCATATCTGCTTCCTCTATGGAGAAAGCCAACTGAACTAGTACACATATGTGTGCGTACATGCAAGAGCACATAAACACACACACACACACCTTAAAAATGAAAGCCAGGACCAGATGGGTTTAGTGCAGAGTTTTATCAAACCTTCAAAGAAGACCTAATACCAACACTCCT
>NW_022196896.1:48043425-48043891 GCF_008632895.1 Mastomys coucha
AGAAATTAGGGAAACAACACCCTTCACAATAGTTACAAATAATATAAAATACCTAGGTGTAACTCTAATTAAGAAAGTAAAAGATCTCTTTGACAAGAACTTCAAGTCTCTGAAGAAAGAAATTGAAGAAGATCTCATAAGACAGAAAGATCTCCCATGCTCATGGAGTGGCAGGATTAATATAGTAAAAATGACCATCTTACCGAAGGCAATCTACAGATTCAATGCAATCTCCATCAAAATTCCAACTCAATTCTTCACAGACTTAGAAAGAGCAATTGGCAGATTCATCTGGAACAACAAAAGACCCAGGATAGCCAAAACTATTCTCAACAATAAAGGAACCTCTGGTGGAATCACAATCCCAGATTTTAAGCAGTACTACAGAGCAATTGTGGTAAAAACTGCATGGTATTGGCATAGTGACAGGCAAGTAGATCAATGGAACCGAATTGAAGACCCAGAA
>NW_022196896.1:48045578-48052871 GCF_008632895.1 Mastomys coucha
TTTTTGGAGGGGAAACTGTGAATGGAGAAATTTACATGTAAATAAAGAAAATATCTAATAAAAAAAAAGAAAAAAGAAAAATGGACTGTCTACATGCCAAGAGGTAGGTCCTTGCTAAGCCATATATGCTAGCAGCATGACCTTGGACGTCGCATACTCTAGAATAAAAAAAATATCTATTATTGAACCACAAAATATATTGTGTTTTCTTATAGCAGTACAAGGTGACTCAGAAAACACATATACACAGAGGCATATGTATATATGCCTATGCATATGGATAGCATACATTTCATCTTTTTCTCTAAACCAGAATTTACATTTGGCTAGACTTAAAAAAAAATGAAAGCCATATGAAGCTACAACAAAAGAAATATTTTCTCTACTTCCTACATATTTAAAAAATGCCCAAAGGAGACCAAAATTTCTCTTCTTCAAATATGTTGATTCCAGATTTCTCATGTTGCACACAGACATGACTTTCTCTTAAGAGGGTCTACAATAAGATCAATATTAAGATTCCTGATTTGTAAAGATCAATTTTTCAGTTCTGTGACTTGAGGTTTTGGGGTTTTTTTTTTGCTTTTGTTTTGTTTTGTTTTGTTTTGTTTTGTTTTTATCAGTGTGCAGCACAGTCTTCAGGTATTACTAGGGGAATTAAAATCTGGAAAACAATGAGGACCTGTAATAGAGATGTGAAGATAATAGGGAGAAGTGGGGACTGAACAGAGATTAAGAAGAACCCATGTACAACTTTATTTGGCCAAGTTCTGTTTTATGGTAACAATTTTAATACTTGGAATAAGTTTTCAAAGAGAACATGATCAATATGCCCAAAGTCAATTAACTTAGCATAATTACTATTATACCCTCCTTCTCTCCCAGAAGTACCTAAATCATATGGCTTAACTAATAAGTCATATGGCTATACTTTTAATATAACAATGTTTACCAAAAAAAGAAAGAGGAGAAGAAGAAGAAGAAGAAGAAGAAGAAGAAGAAGAAGAAGAAGAAGAAGAAGAAGAAGAAGAAGAAGAAGAAGAACAAGAAGAAGAACAAGAAGAACAAGAAGAACAAGAAGAACAAGAAGAACAAGAACAAGAAGAACAAGAACAAGAACAAGGAGAAGAAGAAAACCATGATGGTTCTGTTTCCTCAGTGAAGTTTAAAAAGAAAAAAATCCTATCTGAAAGTTCCCTTGGCCTACTGTTGCTACTGGCATATCTCCTCAGATCTGGGAAAAAGGCATAAGTATCTACATGCACAAAGTGAGTTCATTCAGGGAATACAAAATAAGAATTCATGGTTCTGGCTGGGCAGTGGTGGCACACACCTTTAATCCCAACACTTGGAAGGCAGAGGCAGATGGATTTCTGAGTTTAAGGCCAACCTGGTCTACAGAGTGAGTTCCAGAACAGCCAGGGCTATACAGAGAAACCCTGTCTTGAAAAACCAAAAAAAGAAAAAAAAAAAGAATTCATGGTTCTTCTAGCATTACCTCGACTATGATGTCATATGGCTGTAAAAACCCAAGGGGAACAAAGTAGAAACCATGAAGCCAAGGACCCTGGCACACATGCATATCAGCTCTTCCCCTCAATGCTCAATTGCTCAGGCCACACAGGGCCATGCTGCTTCAGTCTCCATTCATTACATGGAAGACTTGTTCACTTACTCTCTTGAGTTACAATCAACTGCTTCCATTTTCAATGGAGAGCTTCAGAACAAAACCAATATAAAGAGGCTTGTAACTATCAGATTGATTGTGTAAATACTTTGGTTTAACAACTCACATTCAAAAATAAATTTTCTGATCTCAGATATGATTTTGCGTGACATTATGACAGAGATCACAGTAAGTTTATTTCCAATATGTCAGGTTATTATTCAAAACTCCCAGTATCTTTTTTTCCCATTTTACTAGATGCTGAAATTCCTCAGTGGATTTTTACAAGGGGTGAATTAATAAGCCTCAGAAAGTGTCTAAGACAGAAAGGAGTTGAAGAAAAATCCATATTGATTGAACATATATAGCCTACCAAATATACTGAGTTAAGTGTTTTCTTCTTGTTTATCTTGCTAATCTTCACAAGAAGCTGACAAGATAATTCTTCATTTTACAAATAAAGAATCTGAGCTCCTGAGAATAAAGTTTTAAAGATTCCACAATATCAGTTGGTAAATCTTTGACTCCAGCTAGGGCATGCCTGACCTTTAAAAAGCCCACACTGCAATGCTGCTCCAATTTCTGGAATTCATAAAGCATTTCCACAAAAAGGTCATCCTCTTTATAATTTTAATTTTTATTGAGAAGGTTTTTTTTAATCAATTTAATTAGATGTAACACTTTCCTGGCACAAGTGTTTTCATTGGGTGATGACAGATATCTAATTAGGTTATGTCTCCCTTGTTATGTGGTGATTATATTTAGATTTCTTTCATGTATATTTGTTTTTAAAACCCTCCACATAAGTAGGTTTTCACATTATCCCTCAAACGGTCCTTAGTATTAGCAACCTTTCCCCATATTCCCCCCTTACCTCTTCCCTAACTCTCTCCATTTAATCAATACTCCAGTCTCCACATTCCCCCATTTTTTTCCCTACCTAAGCAGTTTATTCCCTAGTCCCTTGTTCTATACCTAACATCTATAGTAATCCAGATTTTAAAAAATGGCTATTGAAGGCTTAAAAGCTGACATTCACATATAAGTGAATACATACCATTTTTATCTTTTGTGATCTTGATTTCCTCCTTCAGCATGACTGTTTTTCAGCTCCATCCATTAACCTTCAATTTTTATAGATTTTTTTTTAGTAGGTAAGTAACATTCCATTGTGTAACTGTACCACATTTTCTTTTTTTATTGGATATTTTCTTTATTTACATTTCAAATGATATTACATTTCAAATGTTCCCAGTTTCCCTCCCTCTAGGAAACACCCTATCACATCCTTAGTCCCCCTGCTTCTATGAGGGTGTTCCTCCACCCACCTACTCACTCCCACCTCCCAGTCCTCCATCCCCCTACACAGGGGCATCTATTGAGCCTTCATAGGACCAAGGACCTCTCTTTCCATTGGTGCATAGGACCAAGGACTAATGTCAATGGCATGACAAGGCCATCCTCTGTTATCTATGCAGCTGGAGCCATGTATACTCCTTTGTTGATGGCTTAAGCCTTGGGAGTTCTGGAGGGTCTGGTTGGTTGACATTGTTGATCTCATGGGGTTGCAAACCCTTTCAACTCTTTCAGTCCTTTCTCTAACTCCTCTGTTAAGGACCCTGTACTCAGTCCAATGATTGGCTGCTAACATCCGCCTCTGTATTTGTATTTGTCTCTATATTTGTAAGAGTCTCTTAGCAGACAGCCATATCAGGCTCTTTTCAGCATTCACTTCTTGGCATTCACAGTAGTGCCTGGGTTGGGTAACTGTATATGGGATGGATCCCCTGGTGGGCCAGTCTCTGGGTGGCTTTTCCTTTAATCTCTGCTCTACACTTTATCTCCATATTTGTTCCTGTGAGTATTTTGTTCTCCTTCTAAGAAGGACCAAAGCACCCATACTTTGGTTTTCCTCCTTCTTGAGCTTCATATGGTCTGTGAATTATATCCTGGATATTTGGAGCTTTTGGGCTAATATTCACTTATCAGTGAGTGCATACCATGTGTTTTCATTTGCGATTGGGTTACCTCACTCAGGATGATATTTTCTAGTTCTATCCATTTGCCTAAGAATTTCATGAATTCATCATTTTTAATAGCTGAGTAGAACTCCATTGTGTAAACATACCACAATTTCTGTATCTATTCCTCTGTTGAGCGGCATCTGGGTTCTTTCCAGCTTATGACTATTATAAATAAGGCTGCAATGAATATAATGGAGCATGTGTCCTTATTACATGTTGGGGGAAGATCTGGGTATATGCCCAGAAGTGGTTTAGCTGGGTACTCAGGTAGTACTACGTCCAATTTCCAGAGGAACCGCCAAACTGATTTCCAGAGTGGTTGTACCAGCTTACAATCCTACCAGCAATAGAGGAGTGTTCCTCTTTCTACACATCCTTACCAGTGTCTGCTGTCACCTGAGATTTTTTATTTTAGTCATTGTGACTGGTGTGAGGTGGAATCTCCGGTTGTTTTGATTTGCATTTCCCTGACGAATAAGGATGTTGAACATTTGTTTAGGTGCTTCTCGGCCATTCGATATTCTTCAGTTAAAAATTCTTTGTTTAGCTCTATATCCCATTTTTAATAGGGTTATTTGTTTCTCTGGAGTCTAGCTTCTTGAGTTCTTTGTATATATTGGATATTAGTTCTCTATCAGATGTAGGATTGGTAAAGACCTTTTTGTCTTATTGACAATGTCTTTTGCCTTACAGAAGCTTTGTAATTTTATGAGGTCCCATTTGTTGATTCCTGATCTTACAGCACAAACCATTGGTGATCTGTTCAGGAAGTTTTCCCTTGTGCCCATATTTTCGAGGCTCTTCCCCACTTTCTCCTCTATAAGTTTCACTTTATCTGGTTTTATGTGGAGGTTCATGATTCACTTTTACTTGAGCTTTGTCCAGGAGATAACAATGGGTCGATTTGCACTCTTCTACATGCTGGCCACTAGTTGGACCAGCACCATTTGTCAAAAATGTTGTCTTTTTTTCACTGGATGGCTTTAGCTCCTTTGTCAAAGATCAAGTGAATATAGGTGTGAGGGTTCATTTCTGGGTCTTCAATTCTATTCCATTGATCTTCCTGCCTGTCTCTGTGCCAATACCATACAGTTTTTGCTTGAGGTCAGGGATGGTGATTTCCCCAGAAGTTCTTATATTGTTGAGAATAGTTTCGCTATCCTGGGTTTTTTGTTATTCCAAATACAAATTTGTAAATTACTCTTTCTAACTCTATGAAGAATTGAGTTGGAATTTTGATGGGGATTGCATTGAATCTATAGATTGCTTTTGGCAAGATGGCCATTTTTGCTATACTAATCCTGCAATCCATGAGCATGGGAAATCTTTCCATCTTCTGAGAACTTCCATTTCTTTCTTCAAACACTTGAAGTTCGTATCATATTGATCTTTCACTTGCTTGGTTAAATTGTTAGAATTTACACTAGTATATTCTAACAGTTAGTATGTAATATTACTTGTGGCTATTTTGAAGGATGTCATTTCCCTAATTTTTTTTTAATAAGATATTTTCTTTATTTACATGTAAATTTCTCCTTTCCCAGTTTTCCCTCCAAAAAACAAAGAAACAAAAACAACAAAAACAAACCCCTGTTGCCTCCCCCATCCCCATGCCTGCCACTCCACCCTCTCCCACTTATTGCTCCTGGCATTCCCCTACACTGGGGCACAGAACCTTCACAGGGCTGAGGTCCTCTCCTCCTATTGATGATTGAATTTGCAATCCTCTACTATACACGTGCTGCCAGAACAATCAAACCCACCATGTGCAGTCCTTTGTTGGTGGTTGAGACCTTGGGAGCTCTGAGGGTACTAATTAGTTCATATTGTTGTTGGTCCTAAGGGGCTGCAAACCCTTAAGCTCCATAGGTCCTTTCTCTAACTCCTTCACTGGGGACCCTGTACTCAGTTCAATGGGTGGCTGTGAGCCTCTACATCTGTATTAGTCAGGGACTGTCAGAGCCTCTCAGGAGATAGCTATATTTAGGCTGGCTTGTCCTTCCTTCAGTCTCTGCTCCATAGTTAATCTCTGCAACTCCTTCTGTGGATATTTGGTTCCCCCTTTTAAGAAGGAATGAAATGTCCACCGTTTGGTCCTCCTTCTTCTTGAGTTTCTTGTGGTTTGTGGGATGTTCTTCCTGTATTCCAAACTTCTGGACTAATAACCACTTATCAGAGAGTGCATACCGTGTTTGTTCTTTTGTGATTAGGTTACCTCACTCAGGATGATATTCTCCAGATCCATCCATTTCCTAAGAATTTCATAAATTTATTGTTTTTAATAACTGAGTAGTACTCCATTGTGTAGATGTACCACAATTTCTGTATCCACTCCTCTGTTGAGGGACATCTGGGTTGTTTCCAGATTCTGGCTATTATAAATAAGGCTGCTATGAACATGGTGGAGCATGTGTCCTTCTTACATGTTGCAGTATCTTTTGGGTATATGCCCAGGAGTGGTATAGCTGGGTCCTCAGGTAGAACTATGTCCAGTTTCCGAAGGAACAGCCAAACTGATTTCCAGAGTGGTTGTACCAGTTTGTAATCCCACCAGCAATGAAGTAATGTTCCTCTTTCTCCACAACCTCTCCAGCATCTGCTGTCACCTGAGTTTTTTATCTTAGCCATTCTGACTGGTGTGAGGTGGAATCTTAGAGTTGTTTTGATTTGCATTTTCCTGATGACTAAGGATGTCAAACATTTCTTTAAGTGCTTCTCAGCCATTTGGTGTTCATCAATTGAGAATTCTTTGTTAAGCTCTGTTCCCCATTTTTAATAGGGTTATTTGGTTCTCTGGAGTCTAACTTCTTGACTTCTTTGTATACCTTGGATATTAGCCCTCTATCAGATATAGGGTTGGTAAAGATCTTTTCCCAATTTGTTGGTTGCCGTTTTGTCCTATTGACAGTGTCTTTTGCATTACAGAAGCTTTGCAACTTTATGAGGTCCCATTTGTCAGTTCTTGATCTTAGAGCAGAAGCTATTGGCGTTCTCTTCAGGAAATTTTCCCCTGTGCTTATTTGCTCTAGGTTCTTCCCCACTTTCTTTTCTATTAGTTTCAATGTATCTGCTTTGATGTGGAGGTCCCTGATCCACTTGGACTTGAGCTTTGTACAAGGAGAAAGGAATGCATCAATTTGCATTTTCTACATGTTAACTACCAGTTGAGCCAGCACCATCTGTTGAAAATGCTGTCTTTTATCCACTGGATGGTTTTAGCTCCTTTGTCAAAGATTAAGTGACCATATGTGCGTGGGTTCATTTCTGGGTTTCCAATTCTGTTCCATTGATATGCCTGCCTGTCACTATACCAATACCATGCAGTTTTTATCACAATTGCTCTGTAGTACAGCTTAAGGTCCAGGATTGTGATTCCACCAGAGGTTCCTTTATTGTTGAGAATAGTTTTGGCTATCCTGGGTCTTTTGTTGTTCCAGATGAATCTGCAAATTGCTCTTTCGAAGTCTGTGAAGAATTGAGTTGGAATTTTGATGGAGATTGCATTGAATCTGTAGATTGCCGTTGGTAAGATGGTCATTTTTACTATATTAATCCTGCCAATCCATGAGCATGGGAGATCTTTCCATCTTATGAGATCTTCTT
>NW_022196896.1:48054699-48108403 GCF_008632895.1 Mastomys coucha
TGAGGCCTGATTTGTGACCAATTATATGGTCAATTTTGGAGAAGGTACCATGAGGTACTGAGAAGAAGTTGTATCCTTTTGTTTTAGGATAAAATGTTCTGTAGATATCTGTTAAATCCATCTGTTTCATAACTTCTGTTAGTCTCACTGTGTCCTTGTTTAGTTTCTGTTTCCATGATCTGTCCATTGCAGAGAGTTGGGTGTTGAAATCTCCCACTACTATTGTGTGTGGTGTAATGTGTGCTTTGAGTTTTAATAAAGTTTCTTTTATGAATGTAGATGCCCTTGCATTTGGGGCATAGAGGTTCAGAATTGACAATTCATCTTAGTAGATCATAACTTTAATGAATATGAAGTGTCCCTCCTTATCTTTTTTGATCACTTTAGGGTGAAAGTCAATTTTATTCGATATTAGAATGGCTACTCCAGGTTTTTCTTGGGGCCATTGGCTTGGAGAATTGTTTTGCAGCCTTTTATTCTGAGGTAGTGTCTGTCTTTGTCACTGAGGTGGGTTTCCTGTATGCAGCAAAATGTTGGGTCCAGTCTACGTACTCAATCTGATAGTCTATGCCTTTTTATTGGAGAATTGAGTCCATTGATATTAATAGATATTAAAGAAAAGTAATTGTTGCTTCCTGTTATTTTTGTAGTTAGAGCTGGCATTCCGTTCATGTGTCTATCTTCTTTTAGTTTTGTTGGAAGATTACATTTTTGCTTTTTTTGGAGGTGTAGTTCCCTTTCTTGTTTTGGAATTTTCCATTTATTACTCTTTGAACGGCTGGATTTATGGAAATATATTGTGTGAATTTGGTTTTGTCATGGAATACTTTGGTTTCTCCATCTATGGTGATTGAGAGTTTTGCTGGGTATAGTAGTCTGGGCTGGCATTTGTGTTCTCTTAGGGTCGTATGACATCTGCCCAGGATCTTCTAGCTTTCATAGTCTCTGGTGAGAAGTCTGGTGTAATTCTGATAGGCCTGCCTTTATATGTTACTTGACCTTTTTCCCTTACTGCTTTTAGTATTCTCTTTGTTTTGTGTATTTGGTGCTTTGACTATTATGTGGTGGGAAGAATTTCTTTTCTGGTCCTGTTGATTTGGGGTTCTATAGGCTTCTTGTATGTTCATGGGCATCACTTTCTTTAGGTTAAGGAAGTTTTCTTCTATAATTTTGTTGAAGATCTTTACTGGCCCTTTAAGTTGGAGGTCTTCACTTTCTTCTAAACCTATTATCCTTAGATTTGGTCTTCTCATTGTGTCCTGGATTTCCTGGATGTTTTGGGTTAGGAGCTTTTTGCTTTTTGCATTTCCTTTGACTATTCTCTCAATGTTGTCTATGTTATCTTCTGCCCCTGAGATTCTCTCTTCTATCTCTTGTATTCTGTTAGTGATGCTTGCATCTATGTTTCCTGACTTCTTTCCTAAGATTTCTAATTCCAGAGTTGTCTCTTTTTGTGATTTCTTTTTTGTTTCGACTTCCATTTTTAGGTCCTGGATGGTTTTACTCAATTCCTTCACCTATTTGTTTATGTTTTCCTGCAATTCCTTAAGGGATTTTTTAGTTTCCTCTTTAAGTGCTTCTACTTGTTTACTTGTGATCTCCTGTAATTCTTTACGGGAATTTTTTTTGTTTCCTCTTTAAGGGCTTGTACCTCTTTACCTGTATTCTCCTGTATTTCTTTAAGGGAGTTACTCATGTCCTTCTTAAGTTCCTCTATCAGCATTGTGAGATATGATTTTAGATACAATTCTTGCTTTTCCGGTGTTTTGGGATATCCAGGACTTGCTGTGGTGGGAGTACTAGGTTCTGATGGAGCCAAGTAATCCTGGTTTCTGTTGGTAGGATTCTTGCATTTGCCTTTCTCCATCTCTTGATTTTTGGTGTTAGATGTTCTTAGGGTCTCTGACTAGAGCTTGTCCTGTCCCTGCCACCCTGCAAGTCCCCTGCAACTCGTGGGGCCTGTGCCTCCCGGCTGGCTGCTCCTGTCTAAGAAACTCACAGGAGAGAAAATGGCAGATCTCACCGGAGTCTCTGGGTTAAGGCACTCCCTGGAGGTAGGCCCTCCACTTGCAGGGAAGGGGATGAGAAGGTCGCTGATCCACCTCTGTCACTTGGAAGCTGAGAAGATCCTGTCCCTGCCACCCTCAACTCCCCTCTGACTTATTGGGCCTGTCCCTCCAGGCTGGCTGCTCCTGTCTTAGAAACTCACCGGAGAGAAAATGAGAGAGATGTTTCTTACTGACTTGCTTCCCCTAATTTCTTTCTCAGCCTGTTCATCCTTTGAGTAGAGAAGGCTGCTGATTTGTTTGAGTTAGTTTTATATCCAAACACTTTGCTGAAGTTGTTTATCAGCTTTAGGAGTTCTCTGCAATTTTTATAGTTTTTTTTTGTTATTGTTGGTTTTTTTTGTTTGTTTGTTTTTTTGTTTTTTTTAGCAGCTAAGTAATATTCCACTGTGTAAATGTACCACATTTTCTCTAGATGTTCGCCCATTGAAGAACATCCAGACTGTCTCTTATTATAGAATATCATCTTAATCCCAAAAAGAAACAATTGTGTGTTCTTCTGGACACAGCAATTCAGCTGCGCATGTGAACTCACAGCTGTTGTGGCAACATTCATAAGGTCTATGCAAGGTCAAGCCAAAGAAAATCCACTCCTAGTCATGGAACTTTGGGCATTTAATGGCTGCTTGGAGAAAGAGTTTTCTTTAACAGTGCAGCCCCTTCCTTATCCCCTGGTAAGATAAGCATGCTCCAGAAGGCTACACATCCAAAACCATATAGATTTGGTAAATTCAGTATTTCATAAAGAAGATACAAAATTGAACAGGTAGGAGATATAGGGAGGGGGTACACCTGGGAGGAGAAGAGTTGAGGTGGTGAATATTATCAATACATAGTGTATGAAACTCTCAAAAAAGTTAATAAAAATTAAGTAGATAAATAAATGAATGAATAATTTCCTTTTAGCTCAATGAATAGGAATTGTGACTCTAAATTCTCATCTTATGCTAATCCATTCATCATTAGCCTATGTTCTGCATTTCTTATAAAATATTTGTATGTTTCATCACTTTACCAATATAAGCATATTTCATTTTAAAGCAGGGATGTTGTGATTCAATATCTCCAGGTTCTTCTTAACCTTAAGTTGCCTGCACTGATAATACAAGTTTTGAGGGCCTAGAAGTGAATACATTTCTTATTGACAAATTTAGCAACAAATCCTATCTGCCCTATTTTGTTACTGCACAAATCAACCCCAACCCCTTTAAGGTTTACATATGCTTTCAATATCAAATAGCTCTTATGATTCCAGATGACCAACCATCAAAAGAAATGCAGCATGGTAGAGGAGTAAAGGCAGACTTTTATAAGACTATGAGAACTTGAGTGAAATCTATTTATCACATGAGTAAAACAGCTAAATTACTCCTTCATGTAAGAAACATTTATCTTCTTAAATCATTGATCTTCAAATGACCTCATTCCATCATACTTGCATTTGGCAAACAGCAGCTCTTCTTGATGTTCCTACCTAATGTGAGCTACTGGAATTTAATCCTTATACATGTTAAACAAACCTACATCAAAGAATTATATATTGTATCCTAAAATATGAATAGGTAACCTATACCACTATATTCTGAAATATCAACATAAAACAAAAATCTGGTGTTTATCAAATAAGTGTGTTAGTCAGCTTTCTTTCTATTAATGCAATTGAATGTCTGAGGGGATCAACCTTTAGAAAGAGGAATTCTTTTGGCTCACACGGTACAAGCCAATTCTTTTGTCCCATGATGAGAGAACTCAGCCCATTGTGCTGGGAACAGTCAGGGAAGGAAAGTCATTCCTTCCGTGGCATGAAAAGCAAAAGAGAAATAGGAAGAGAATGGCATCCTACAATCACTTAGAGCAGTGTTTCTCAAACTATGAGTCATGATGGCCTTCATTCCTTCACAGGAGTCACTTAATACCATCAGAAAACACAGAGATTTAATTACAATTACAGTAGCAAAATTATACTTACAAACTAGCAATGAAAACAATTATATGCTTGGGGGTCACCACAACCTAAGGAAAGAATCGCAGGATTAGGAAGGCTGAGAACCACTGACTTAGAGAGTCTTCAGTGCCCCAAGCACTCATTAGTTACCATCTCTTAAATGCTCCTTCACTTTCTATCAAAACAAGCTGGCAAACAACAATTAAACATGTGAGTCTCTATAGGACACTTCAGATATACACTGTACCACTCGATGCCTGCAATGTAATGATAAATTAATGCTTATAGGTAAGATTCACTATTTTATGTCTATTTTAGATGATGTGTTTATTTTAGTTTTTTTTTACTTATTCACTTAACATCTACCTCACTGACTCCTTCCCAGTCACCCCTCCCAACAATCCTTTCCCTCCTCTCTCCCCTTCTGGTCTGAGCAAGTGCCCTCCCAGATATCCCCCTCCCTGACACTTCAAGTCTCCGTGAGGCTGGGTGCTTTCTCTCCCCCTAAGGCCAGAGAAGGTAACCCAGCTAGTAGAACATATCCCAAGTATAAGCAACAGCTTTTGGGATAGCTCCAGTTGTTCAGGACCCACAAAAAGGTCAAGCTGCACATCTGCTACATATGAGCAGGGAGACCTAGGTCCAGCCTGTGTATATTCTTTGGTTGGTAGTTCAGAATTTGAAAGCCCCAAGGGTCCAGGTTAGTTGACTCTGTGGTCTTCCTGTGGAGTTCCTATCTCCTTCTGGACTCATAATCCTTCCTCCAATTCTTCCATAAGAATTCCCAAGCTCCATCCACTGTTTGTCTGTGTGTGTGTGTGTGTGTGCGTCTCTCTCTCTGTGTGTGTGTGTGTGTGTGTGTGTGTGTGTGTGTGTGTATCTGTCAGAGTAAGCTTCTGGGTGGAGCCTCTCAGAGGACAACACGCTCCTGTCAGAAGCTTGGCAGAGTATCATTAATAGTATTAGGGATCGAGGCTTACCTATGGAGTGGGTCTCAAGTTGGGCTGGTTATTGGTTGGACATTCTCTTAGTCTCTGCTCCATCCCTGATGCCTGCATTACTTGTGGACAGGATAAAAAAAACATGGAAATTTCATGTGATTCTTAAATTTTAGATGTCTGAAGTTATCCTTAAAAATCAGAATGTTGGGTGATATTTGGATCCTCAGGCAAAAACAAACAGTAGCTACCCTTATATCATAGAGGAATAGGTTCTTCCAAGATGCCCCCTTTTTTTCCTCTCCAAATTGGGTATATGAATGTCTGGTGATCACTGGCATTCAGTTCTTTATATGTAGAGCAATACTTTTTGTTTGCAATGTCTTTCTGTAAAGTAAGAAATCTCTCTCTCTCTTCTCTCTCTCTCTCTCTCTCTCTCTCTCTCTCTCTCTCCCTTTCTCTCTCTTTCTCTCTCTCTCTCTCTTTCTCCTCATGTGAACACCCTTCTGCTTTGAGTCACTTTAGTTCCAAGACCTGTAACTTGACCTACTGTACAGATCTGGATTTGGCTTTAAGAGCAGCACAGTGCTTTGGCTCAACAGAGCCCCCTCTCATCACTGAGCTTGAAGTTAATTCCCTGCTTGAGCAAGCTTGAGGGAACCTTCAATACATCAATACCTTCCAGTGATGAAGCACATGCTGACAAGGAAGACACCATAGGAAAGAATCATTACATAGATTTCTTTTTTTTCTTATTTTCTCTAAAAGAAGTGGGAATCAAATAATAAGATAATGGGGAAGAAGACGGCAGGAAATGGAACTGTGGGAGAGGTTTATCACCTTTCCTTTGAGCCTGGAATCCATACAAATGCTGATCATAACAGTTTCTTTAATTAGCTTCTCTTCCCTGTGGGTGAAAATGAAAGATAACAAGTCTCAGAATCATCTTAGTTCTCCAATAACAATAGCAGACACTTGCTTAGAAGTTAACATTGTCTGAGAGTCTACTGTTTTATTCTTCTACGTGTATTAATGTAGTCTTTAAAACAAAACTATAAAGCAGGTTCCTATTGTTATCCCGTTCTAGGGATAAAGAATCTGAGATGGAACATTGAGTGTTTTGTGCATGGTCCCACAAGAAGTTATAAAAAAGGATTCTAACCCAAAGACTGTTCACTCGATCAGTATATACTTCCTACTAAAGTGACTCTAAATTCTACAAACACGACTAAGAAAGCTTTTTAGCAGACATGGAATTTACAAACTAGAAACAGAACTGCTACAGCTTTGTGTTGTAAATAGATGGCCTAAGCAGATGACAGATGCTTTGAAGATATTCTGAGCCAAGGTGAGGTATAACTGACTATTGAAGCTCTGTGGAGGAAAGAGAGGACTGCACATCCTAAGTTGATTCTCTGAGGTACAGTGGTCCAGAGAGTAGACCTCTGGCCATGTTTCTCTAGGTTATACCTAGTTCTTTCAGCAATGATAAACAGTTGAATGGGCATGCTTTGTGGAATTAGAAGGAATGACCTAGCTAGCAACCTGGACACACATATGGCCTTTTGGTAATTTAGCAATCTTCAGTCCAACAAGTACCCATAGGAGGCTCCCTGTATACCATTTGCTTTACTCAAAGAAGCTACTCAGCTTCCTAAGGAATCCCTCCCCTTCTAAGGGCGGTGCTTACAGAGCACAAAGGTCAAGAAATGACAAGACTTCTATGGGCCTCAGAAACTTGACCTGCTTCACCTGTCCCTCCTTCCTCTGAAATTCAACACTCTGGACTCCCAAGAGCTATTTGATTTTATACTTTGTACCACTTTGCTCATCCTCCTCAGTGTATTGGCCTGACTTCATGGCTGCCAGGTGTCCTCCATCCTCCCACCAACAGACACTTAATGAGCAGATGGTGTAAATGACCTGGCAGTAATGCGACACCTGGACGGGTGCATGGAAAGTGGTGGGAAAAGAAAGCCAGCAAGAGGAAAAAGACAGCTTGTGTTACCGCTTGTGCCACATAAAATCAAGAATAAGTAACTTCCATTACAAAAAATTAGATCATCTTCTTTAAAAGATGGGAGTGGATTCAAAGATATAGGATCATTGTGTTTTAATTGTTCAGGAAAAAACTGACCCTTGCTAAGACTGAAAAGAGGGTGGCTGAAATCTTGAGGTCCTCTTGGTCAAGGTAGCTATAGTCTGGCTGTGTCAGAATGTCTTCATTTTTATTTGCTTATTCATTCTGTGACATATCCCCGGGTAGCTATTGCACAAGGAGTAGTGTTCACACTACTAGTTCTTTCTTTGAAGGGAATCATTGCAAATCTTAAAACTTGGGCTCACTGGATTTCAGGCTTCATAACAGTCATCTGAGATCTTCAGACACATTCATATTTTATAATTTTGTATTATTGCATATGTAAGTGCATGGTGGGAGAAACATATCCTGTGGCACACATGTGGAGGCCAGGGAATAACGTTGCAGAGTCTGTTCCCTCCATTGATCTTTTCATGCATTCTAGGGACAGACCACAGATCACGAGGTTTGCATGGCAAGTCCCTTTACCCATCAAACTCTCTTGCAGGTTCTTCAAATATGCATTCTGAATCAGGAGGTCAGGGAGGAAGTCTGAAAATATATGGTTTAAAGAAGCCTCCAAATGATGCTAGGGTTGCTTGTCCATGGACCACACTTTGAACAGAGAAGTCCTAATGAGCTCGGCTCTATTAAAACTAAGTAACTGAAGCCCCAAACAGAGATGTGACCAAGGTCACAAATGCTATAATGAAGGAGTCAGAATTTTAGTACAAGACTTGAACTCCTCCTTCCAACCTGGCATATGACCTTAGCCATGGGTACGTCAACATTTTCATTCTTTATTTTTTTCTTCTTATGTTTTTACACTCTGGATTTTATTACTCCCACTGTCCACCACCCTGGGCTGTTCCACATCCTCTATCTCCTCTCCACCCCCTCTCTCCACAAGGATATCCCCTCCCCTCCTTGCCCCACCTGACCTCTAAACTCCATGGGGCCTCCAGTCTCTTGAGGGTTAGGTGCATCATCTCTGAATGAACACAGACCTTGCAGTCCTCTGCTGTATATGTGTTGGGGGCCTCATATCAGCCTGTGTATGCTACCTGGTTGGTGGTCCAGTGTTTGAGAGATCTCGGAGGTCAGGATTAATTGAGACTGCTGGTCCTGCTATAGGGTCACCCTCCTCCTCAGCTTCTTTCAGCCTTTCCCTAATTCAACCACAAAGATCAGCAACTTCTGCCCAATGGTTGGGTGCAACTATTTGCATCTGACTCTTTAGCAGCTTTTTGTGTCTTCTGGAGTGCTGTCATGCTAGGTCCCTTTTTGTGAGTGCTCCATAGCCTCAGTAATAGTGTCAGGCCTTGGAACCTCCCCCTGAGCTGGATCCAACTTTGGGCCTGTCACTGGACCTTCTCCTCCTCAGGCTCCTCTCCATTTCCATCACTGCAGTTCTTTCAGACAGGAACAATTATAGGTCAGAGTTTTGACTATGGGATGGCACCCCCCACCCTTATTTGATACCCTGCCTTCCTATTTGAAGTGGGCTCTATAAGTTCCTCCTTCCCTACTGTCCGGCATTTCATCTAAGGTCCCTTCCTTTGAGTCCTGAGAGTCTCTCACCTCCCAAGTCTCTAGTGCATTCTGGAAGGTACCCCCAACCTCCTACCTCAGGAGATTGCCTGTTTCAATTCTTTCTGCTGGCCCTAAGGGCTTCTGTCATTTTTCCCTCACCCAGTACCAGATTAGGTTCCCCTTTCCCTCCCTACTTCCCCACCACAGGTCAACATTTTCATTCTTAATCTCTTTCTTGTAATAAAGTGCAGTTGGTAATAACTATACCTACCATCTGTCATCAGGGTGAGTGGGACAAAATCATTCGGGCTATTCAAATACAAAAGATCAACTTTACCAATTACCTTTCGTAGTCAGACTCCAAACTACAGAAACCACGATTATCTTCCAATTGCCAGATGCTTAGACGTTGAATCTATCTGCAAATTTTCATTGAAACACAACTTGTTTTTTTTTATGTGAAATTAGAAGTGACAGACAAATCTATTTTTATAAATCTTAGCGTGTCTATTTTGAACCTCTGAATTTTAAAAGAAAGTTTGAGGGCAGCTGTTGAACTTGACAGAAATGTTAAATGATTCTGCTCTATTTATTGCTATTTATAAAATACAGTTATGTGTTCCCCTGTTAATAATATGCAGCATGATATGGGACCACAATGAGACCAGGTTAGCCCTACAAGGAGCATGTGTTAGCCAAGTTGGAGACACAATAAAGCAAGAGGATGATTGTTACTCATGATTACCTAGATACAAGCAAGTTTAAATTTACTTAGCAGTGATTTAAATAAAACTGTCCTACTTAGACTTAACTTTCTGAAAAAAAAAAAGAGATGAAGTAGATTATTTTCTGGATCACTTGTCTAATATATGTTAATATCTTGCACTTAAAAATAATATTTGGGACTGCAGAGATGATTCAGAGATTAAGAGCACTTGCTGCTCTTCCAAAGGTCCTAAAATCAATTCTGAGCAAGCATGTGATTGTTCACAGCCTCCTTTAATCCCAGCACTTGGGAAGCAGAGGCAGGTGGATTTCTGAGTTCAAGGCCAACCTGGTCTACAGAGTGAGTTCCAGGACAGCCGGGCCTATACAGAGAAACCCTGTCTCAAAAAAACCAAAAAATAAAAAATAAAAATAAATAAAAATAAAAATAAATTAAAAATCAATAAATTAAAATAAAAAAGGATCTGATGCCTTCCTCAGGCATGCAGGTGTACGTGCAGCAAAGCACTCATATAAAGTAAATAAAGTAAAAAACATTAATAATAGCAATAATATTTGGGGGCTAGGCATTATGGTATAAGCTTTTAATCCCAGCACTTGGTAAGCAAGTGGATCTCTCTGAGTTTGAGGCCAGCCAAGTATACATACCAAGTTCCAGCTCAGTACTACTAAGATCCTATACTCAGATCACTATCATCATCATCGTCAATGACATTTTTACTTAAAAATCATAACAGAAAACTTAGCCTTACTTAAAACAGCTATCTTAAGCATAAAGGGAACTAGTCAATCCTTCATCAGTAGATTACCCAGGACACTTGCTCCAATCAACTTGAATAGTACTTAGCATTCAATGGTCCTTAATCTCTAACTAAAGCAAATATCCCAGATTATTTGCTACTGAAAATGTATATAACTTCATAAGATAGCAATAAAAAACTGTCTTCAAAGAGTCCCAAGTTCAACCACATGAGCAAATAAACTTCCATTGAAATTCTATAAGGAAGAAAATCACACATGAACTATTAAGAGAGCTTCAGGGTGTAGCTATGGAAACCTTCCATCTGTCCCTGATGTTTCACCACAACGAACAACCTAACATTCCTCCTCTAAAGACAAATGGTCCTAACTTTTGCATAATTTTTCTCTTAATATTTTATATTTTAAAAGCTTAAAGGAAACCAAACCTAGCAACATAGGTCTGCTTTCTCTTAGCTATGTACTATTTCACATATGTTACATGTTACATATAGTATCTACAGAATCTTGGCTACTTAGGAAGCTGAGACCAGATAATTGCAAGTTTCATCAAGGCCATTCCAGGCAACTTAGTGAAATCTTGTTTCAGAATGCAATAATAATGATTTAAAAGTATAGAAAGGGTTGTAACTTTGATAAAATACTTAGCTAGCATGCATAGGGCCCTATGTGAAATCCCCAATATTACAAAATGAAATAATAAAACCCAGCTAATTGATTTATTCAAGATATCTCTTCTGCTTACTTATTCCATTATTTTGAGAGTTTATAATGCTTTTCCAATAGAAATCTATTATATGTCCTCCTTTCCAAACCCAGATCTCCTTAACCAAAATTTCAAGCAGGTATGCAAAGACAATGTAAATGGAAGTAGCTGGACATCCTCTAGCCTTCCATGGTAAAATTCTGTGGCTGGTGTAGGATAAGACTTTGAGGTGTAGCCTGGCAGTGGTGGTACACACCTTTAATCCCAGCGGTTGGGAGGCAGAGGCAGGCGGATTTCTGAGTTCGAGGCCAGCCTGGTCTACAGAGTGAGTTCCAGGACAGCCAGGGCTATACAGAGAAACCCTGTCTCGAAAAACAAAAACAAACAAAACAAAACAAACAAACAAAAAGTCTTTGAGGTGCATCCCTATTAGCCTATAACATGGGTTGCAATGGTAATTAAATAATACCCCATGTTTACTCTTATTATGCCTCAGTTTACAGAAGTGATTAGTCCTCCCAATTAGAGATGATGTAATATCTGATGTAATATCTGATGCTCAATGGCTCTGAGATCATGCGGCTTGAATTTGGTGATTATACCACCTTATTAACATTCTCATTACATCACAAAGATTCTCCTCTCTCTTCTTCTTCTTCTCCTCCTTCCTTATACTTGTTCTCTTCATTCTTATCTCCCAAAACTGAAGTAAAAAGATATTACCTAACTCAGTATAGCATCAGTCCTGGCTGATTTCAGCGACAAAGCTAAAAGAGGACTGGGATTCTGTTGTAAATCACCATCATCTTCCCTGACTCCTTGTATAAATGAGTGGGAATGCGATTTGAAGGCACTGGGGATTTTAACATCTATCTGGACATAAATAACTGAAGCGGATGTTGGGGAGAGACAAAGAATAAAACGTCCACTGCCCTTTTTTTCTTCGCTCAGTATGAAATTCTGTTCACCGTTCCTTGGGTTTCTGTATTTTAACCACCTCCAGCCGTCTCTACTTTTTCTTAGTTCCTTTATGAATGTACAGCTATCACATATTTGGGTAAGACCTGCCTGTCTGCACTCAACTGCTTATTACCCCTTCCTCTCCCAGTAACTTACCTAACATAGAGTGATAAATAAAATAATACTGCTTAAAGCACTGCAATGACTCTATAACACATACCATGATGATTAACTTAGATTTACACACGTAGTTCTGTTTCAATGGTGTATGATTTTATCATTTGGATAGAAAACAATGGTTCTTAGCTAAATGTGATATATATCACTGCAAGGTGCAGGACCTTTGTAAATATTTGTACATATCACACTGTTGATTTTCCCAATTGGAGAGAAAGTTATATTTTCATCTAACCCTAAAAGTTGGTTTCCTCCAAACAGTCACTTCACATACATACAAAATAAAGAATACTCGACTAAAGGTAGTGGCAAGGACAAATGTTGAGAAAAACTGACAGAAAACCATTGCATTCAAAATATACTACTGTGGTCCAGCCTTGAGATTGCATATCCTAACCTCTATTTCTAGCATCCTGTATCTGGCTCCAGAACCACTGGCTAAAGTTCAGCTGACATCCTCTCATTTCCTCCTGATGGCTTCAGAATTAGAATATGATAATGGCAGTAGATTTTTGAAAAGCCTGAGACATACACTTTCAACCCATCTTCCTGCATCCTCAAAGGTTACACAGTGTATCATTAAAAAGGGGTGCTGTAATCTGAGTGTGGTGGTGCACACCTGTATTCTGGCAGTCATTACTCAGGCAAGAAGATCAAAAGCTTAATCCAGACCGGAGTGCATGGAGAGATGTCACAAAGGAGAAGAAGGTCTAAATTTAGTTAACACCCCTCCCCTCATCACTTATATTTACCTGTGAAAATCAAAATCTCTGAGTCATGATTTCCATACATGGCAAGGACATCTCAACAATTCAGCATTGCCTTAAGAGTAAATAAGTCCATCTAGTTCTTGAAACAGTACATATTTGGAACATGACAGCTATGCTTTTAAATTTTATTTTTTGAAAATTGAAATTTTGTACACTTTTCAAAAGAATTGAGCAGCAATCCTAGAGCAAAACTAGGGATTGCATTGAGTAAAAGTTGGTACTGTAAGCAAAGTACTCTATCTCATTCTAGGCATTGCAAGTAGATTCTGGATTCACACGACCCAGATGTTTGGACTCTAATAATATGTGGAATTATCGAAGTCACTCCATTTGATTTTATGTGGCTCAAAGTACTACTTATTGTCCTTTCTCAAAGGAAGATTATAAACATACTTCATGACTGCTTTGATTCCTCAAGTAGCATATGCATTCAAAAGAAGTTTTGACAGAGACTGCCCCTTTAGTTATATCTCTAATGAAATCAATACAAAGTCCATAGCCAGCCCATTAAAACATGCAGTGTGAGAAATAAGACCCTGGTTCTTATGAGCATCTGAGGCTCAAGGGCTTTTAGTTTTCCTTCTTACCATAACAAATAATCTGACTAAGATACCTGTGACCTACAACCAATGGCTCAGCGAGAGCCACACAACTCCCCTGCAGCCTAGTATATTTGTTACTGAATAGCAGGCACCTTAGTGGAAGTCTAGACCTAACTGGTAAAGGGACTGGGTCTGAAGTCATAACCTAGCGTGGATTTTAAGTTCCATGATCAAGAATAAGAAGAATGCTTTGACACTCAAAACTTGCTTTGTTAAATCCAGAATCATCAGCCTGGAACACATCATATAACGATCAGGAGTTTGTCTCTTTTTCACTTTCCTTAAGCTTAGTATACTCCTTAGTATATATAACTCTCTGTTAGTTCTAAAGGAAGCAAACTATGCTGTGTGGAGTGATTCAGATAATTACATGACCAAAACCAAAATAATTATATAGCAGCTCATGTGTGTGATGTGTCTACCTTCAAATATCTCTAGGAGTATAGTTCTCTGAACAATTTGATTATCAGATTTTTCTCACAAACTTCAGCTATTTCATGAAGGTTTAGAATTTGTTAACAGCTTGCAAGAAATCCTAGGTTACCTCAGAGAAAATACCACTATTTTATATTTTTCCCTCACTAAAATCCACACTATGCTAAAAATAAATAAATAAATAAGTTTTTTCGATGCCCTTTTCCTCTCTTCCAGAGGAAAAAAAAAATCATTTTCCACTCTGCCAGCTGATTATGCAGCCTCGTTGTTTGAAAGCTTGCATAATTTACATTAGCATGCTTAAGATCTCAGGTGACTATGCCTTTGAGGCCAGCATGCTAACCCCCAGTGGGCCGATTTGATATTCTTCCCAATATCTGACCCTTTTTTCCTTGTTAATTACAGGCAGACTTCCCTGGTCTGGCCCTGGATCTGCACCTGTTTCCCATCTTTGAGCAGCTGCTAATTAGGTTGAAAATGGTAGGGCTGGACAGTGCAGGACAGTCATGCCTCATCAGGCTATTGATCAAACTGCTATACCGCACATGCGGGAACCGCTGTCTGCACAACCCCATTACAAAATAAAAGCCATTCCTAAGATTGCATGTTTGAATCCAAGAATACCTCAGGCTCTACATCAAATATGGGAAAGGAAAATAAACATTGAAGTTCTAAAATAAAATATTTGTCTGCAAAATAGAGTAGGAGCCTAAAGACCTTATGATCTTTATCAGATTCTTTTAATTCTGAGTAGAAAAATGAAAATTTTTCTTTAAAAAAAACAGTATGCATGAGCATATGGAAATATCTAAAGGTAGATTATGTGGGTACAATTGATATAGTTACCAAATCAAGAGAAATATCCCACTCAGAGTCCATACGTGGCTATGGATATGACAGTAATACTGTTCTATAAAACTCCAGACCACACTGTAATTTATAGTTTGGGTTGTTCTTTTATAGTTTTCTCTGAATTGAAACATCCTCTCTTGGAGTCAGAAGGGAAACGCTCTAGATTCAGGAAGCTCATAAAACTTTTGAGGCTCAAGAAATGCAGAAAGCAATAAGATCCATGGAGGCCATTCCCAGGGTTATCACCAACAGCAGACCCTCTCTGGGGGAGGGGAGACTATTCAGAGGAGCTGCCTACCTATTAGGCAGGAAGCTCCATGAGTGCCTTTTTTATGAGTCATCGCATATGGTGAGGCAGGTTGTGCCTGCCTTGGAGCCATCCGGGCCACTCACTGCTCAATATACTATTGTCTTACCACTTGGGGCCCTCTCAGGTGGGAAACAGATACTTGCTCACATCTCCCCAGGAAGTCATCCAGTAATAGTGAACTCTAGGCTATTGGAAAGGCCACCAGAGCTTCTATGATTAGCACCAAAAAGCAAATGTATGTTTTGAAATTGCCACAGTTATTAATTATATTACCAGTAGTAATTGAGTATCAAATTAAAAAAAAAAAGTGCAACCACTATTACAAGTCAAAAAATAGTGCTTCAAGGCAAAGGTCACCGAATAAAGATTTGTCTTTAGAACTCAATGCTATGATAGGATTAAGAATAAAATAGGACTGGAGAGATGACTCAGTGGTTAAGAGTGCTGACTGCTCTACCAAAGATCCTGAGTTCAATTCCCAGCAACCACATGATGGCTTACAACCATCTGCAATGAGATCTCATGCCCTCTTCTGGTGTGTCTGAAATCAACTACAGTGTACTTACATATAATAATAAATAAATCTTTAAAAAAAAAGAATAAAATAGATTCTAATTCTAGTATGCTGAAATTTCTTGTCTTAAAACTTTCTTGAATGCAGTTGTAGGGAAGAATTGATTCAGTTTAGCTTTACCTCCTTTAAATGTTGTTGATTGTTTTGACAATCACGAGTTACTCGTAAGTATTTTAGAATCTATCTCTGCGTTGTATATTCATTGGTTCCTTGCAGAATTGTAGACCTCTTAGTCCATTTTGTGTTGCCCCAACCGAATTCCTGAGATGAGGTACTTGTAAACCACAGATATTATTTATTTCAAATTTATTTCAGTTGTAAAGGGTAAGGATTTTAAGTAGTCATGTGGGTCACCCAACAACTGAAGCAGAAGTGGTTCCTGACTCTGTTACCTACCTGTGGAACTTGTTTCTCTAACTGGGCTGCCTTGTCTGGCCTCAGTAGGAGAGGATGCACTTAGTGACTTTATATCCATAGGTGGGGTGATAACCAAGGATCCTCTCCCTTCTCAGAGGAGAATATGAGGGAGAAGGGGAAGGGGCTGTGGACGGGGTGGGGGAGGGGAATTCTAAGAGGCCCACATCTGATGAAGACCTGGTTATTTCATCCAAATGTGGAAGGTAGAAAGGCAAAAGTATACAAACATTACTGCAGAAGGGGAAGAAAAGTTTACCCTTCTCTCAGGAACCAGCTCCCCAAATAATCAGCCCTCTCCAGCAATAATGACCTGAATCCAGTCATGAATTCAAAGTTCTTGTTTGTTTGGGTTTTTTAAAATTTTTTTGCAGTTAGGATTTTTCTATTTTGGTGCCAATCTGCTGTCATACTTGTGAATCTGGCAATTATTTTCTTTGCTTTTCTGAGTTACTAGGAATTCTAGCACATATAACAGTGGAGCTTCTAACCACTCTTTAAATCATTGCCTCTCTCAATATTGTTTTTCCCAAGATTATATTTGCAACACATGAACTTTAGGGGGCACATTCAATCCATAGCATCAGCTTAACAACATAATATGTCACCTAGTGTAAGTGAACAAAAGATTTTACATATTGAGATACAAATACATAGCTAGATAGTTAATTTTTTAAATTTCATCTGGACATTATAAATAGGTTTCTATTGTTTTAATTATATAAAAGTTCAATCATATCATTTTCATTTAATAACCCAAAAGGGTAGATTGCAAAATATGGATTATAGAATGCGGGGAATATAGTTTTCTGTTAGAGTGCTTACCTAACCTAACATTTAAGAGCACTGCAAAAACAAATAAGAAGTAAATACATACTATGAAAAAGGAGAAATTTAGTTTCATGAGGAGGAGCCACTATTTGAGGCAAGAGCATAATTTTTATTTTTGTATGCTTGATATTGGCTTATATACCTTTAATGTCTGACCTGCATATACAGCCAATGATCTGTGTCTTGAAGCTCTATTTACTTCTCTTATTGTTGTTGTCTTTCAACAGGTTTCTATGATATCTATGAGAGCTGACTTACTAGATGTGTAAAAATTACACAGAATCCTCTGATAAGCCATGAATGAGGCATAGTTCACTTCTGATTAGGCTAAATTGTGATCATTTACAAACACAGCTGAAGCTAATAGGAGAGGAGGAGAGGAGATATTCATGTAATACACCATATAGACTGATTATTCTTGACCAGCCCCACTTTGCATATCAAATTCTATATGACTTGTTTTCACTGTGTTCTTTCAAGCAAAAATAGAAGTTACAGAAATTCATTATAATCCTTTCTACTACACGTTGTACACTTAGTTGAGAACGTTATAAAATGAAGAAGTTGGGGCATACATCATTTCCTAGATTACATACATTTTCCAGGTTCTCATGTTGATTACATAATCAAAGACACAGTGGCTCAGAGCCTCATGGAAATTGAATCTTACTGAGTTTTATTGTAATTTTCTATGATAGTACTACCATCATTTATCTTAATTAGTGTACAAAGATGACTTATTGAATAATTATTTTTAATAATCATAATCTTAATGATATTATCATTTTAGACATGGTATGTGTATATAAGTAGATTTCAAGTTATTAGGAAATTAGGATCATTGTCCTATGATACAATTAAATACCAATAGATTATTTTGTAACTGACTCTGGTTGATTTTAATAAATTTCCAAGTATATGGTCACCGTTGTAAAGGAAATCAGCTCTGCCAGTTGCATCATTTTAATTTCATATCCCTTGACTGGAAGATGGATTATACCTCCCCAATCTTATTGATGAGGAAGAATGATATCCTAAAATAAAATTTTCCAGGCAAGCTGTAGCCACACTGACTGGAAAAGCCAACCACAATGAACTATGAACTTGGACTCAATTCTGTATGTCTCTTATCTTGTAATAGATCCTAAAACACAAACCAATAAGTAATACAAACACATAATAGAAGCCATTGGAGTAGCAGGAGGTTTGATATTCTCTTTTGACAGTAAACAGAGAGTATGTCCTTCCTTAGATACAAATTACTGTGGTTTTTAGAAACTAAGAGTCAGATCAGCCCAAAGAAACCTAAGTCAGGCATACTAGTCTGGAACCAAATGAGGGTAAGTAAAGAAATCCATAACATGAGTAATTCTCTCTACAATGAACCTGACACTGAGAAATTATTCATGGAATTCATGGCAAGAAGGGGCCTAGAACCTAGTAACCTGCCAACTGTAAACTGTCACCAGTAATCTATGCAGTCATCCCTTGAACCCAGAGAATGGATTAGGATTTCTTTAAAAATTATTCCACAGTCTGACCAGGAGACACAATCCTTAAAAAGAAATTTCCCAGTCATCTGAAGTCACTCTTGAGTATACTACTCACAGATACAAAGGAATCTGACCAAAAGGGGGATGTGGAACTCAAGCAGCCCTCTTTTCTTATCCTAAGAATGAAGAAATTGGTGCCTATACTGAAAGTGCCCAAGGCTGCTTTAGCTTGCCTGACCGACCTTACCCCAGAGATGGCCTCAGGTCCTACTGACCTGGGCAGCTGTGAAGGTCAACTTTCCCATAAGACTCTGGTGTTCAAGAAGAAACTTCCCACTTCTTCAAGACAGCCCCACTCCCTCTTTCTCTCGACTGTTTAAAGATGGTGAGTCTTTCAAAGCAGAGAAGATAGCAGAAACACACTGCCCAGTACTTCCCTTGTGGGCCAGTATCTGGACTATTCATCATTTCTTATTCACACACTGCTATAGCCTAGATGATTAACTGTAGAGTTGAGCTTTGCATTCATCAAAATTCAAATCCCAGTTCACTCACTCACTAATTTCAGACCAGCTTTTGTTTAGAAGTGAACAATACTGGAAAAAAAAATGTAGTGAGTTTAGTCTGTTGGGTAGCAGAGAACTACAGTGGAAAGGGGGTAAAAAAGAAAAGAAGATAAGAAGAAAATTTTTGTAGGGAGTGTGTTTCAGAAACCTCTATCCTTTCAACATAAGGACTGTTCCATTTGGTGTGTATTTTATAATAATAAGCGTCATGACATGAAATGTTCCTTTGAGTATCACTTTTTGGAGGGATGTCATTTCTGTGCCTAATGTTGAGAAGTGTTCTATAAGACTGAGTAAAGTAGTAAGAAATTGATGAAGTATACACAAAAACACCCTTAAATATTGATACTGCATGAAATGTGAGTTTCATACTGCATTGCACATCAACCTAACTGCAAAAATAACAGTGCAGAACACTGTAAAAATAGGATGGATTTGGGGTCCTACTGCAACAGTTGTTTCGAGTCATTCTGAGGAAAGGTACCCAGTGTTTAATTAAATCTGATATTTACATTCATGTATATTCATGTACTCTTGCTTATAAATGTGAGATAAATACAAATCCATCATGTTTGCTACAAAAAGAAAACAAGCAAAATATATTCACAAATGAACACAAATTCATAATGAAATTTTCCATTATACATCAAATGATCATATGCCTGAATTTTTCTGGAGCAGTCTTGGCTTATGCTTTCTATCCAATGTTATTACAGCTAAAAATCCTTTTCAGTTGTGAAAATGTTACAGTTTGGACAAGTAAAATAAACTTCTCCTGGGAATTCTAGAGTTTAATCTATGTTTGCCACCACACTATTCACAGTAACAAAGAAAATGGAAGCATTCTGATGTCCATCATCAGACAGATAGATACTGATAATATGATAAATACAATGACCATGAATTTTATTCATCTATAAAGAAAAGTGAAATCACGAAGTGTTTAGGGAGGTGGATGAAACTGGAAAGTATTAATTATACTTTCTAAAGTAAGTCTTACTCAGACAAAAATCTTGTGCTATTTCTCATCTTCAGATTTCTCTTATCTCTGTGTATATGTATAGAAGTAGGAGTGAGAGTGGCCATAGGCTAGAAAATAGAAAGTGGAGTATAAGAGAAAAATGATATTGAGGAAGATAGGTGAGACATAAAAGAAGAAAGGCTGAGAGAATGCAAGGAGGCAAGTCAGGGAAATAGAGAAAAAGGAAAAGGAGAATCAATGAGAACAAGATTTGCTTAAAATGTAATAATAAAATTTAATATGGTGGGCCAAGCATTGATGGCACATGCCTTCAAACCCAGCCCTCGGGAGACAAAGGCAGGTAGATCTCTGTTGAGTTTGAGGTCAGCCTGGTCTTCAAGAACCCCCATCTTGAAAAAGAAATCAAAAAGAAAGAAAAATAATCTTAATATGATATATTCAAATTGAAAATAAAAATATAGTGACAAAGACCAAAACACACTACTTAAAGTTGCTATAGATGTCAAAACTTCAAAATCCAAAGAAGTACTATTTTTGCTTACTATCTTTACCCTTACTATCTGTGAACATCTTGAAGTTCTAAGCATTCAAACTCAATCTTACATAAGTATAAAGTCCATCATGAAGTTTTATAGACTTACATTTTATTCAGTTTTCTTTCAGGTACAAAACTGTACCAGATAAGGGGGAGATCAGACTTCTTACACAAAGAAAAATGAAGACAGTGAAAATGCAGTCAGGCAAGCAAGGGCAGCCTCACAGTTACTTGAGGAGCTGAGGCAGTAGGATCACAAGCTCAATGTTTGTCTCGACTACAGAGTAGGCTTGAAGCCAACCTGAACAACTTAGGAAGACCCTATCTAAAAATAAAAATTTTAAATGCAAAATACAAACACAACAGAAGATTGGATTCATAATTCAATCCTGGGTTTAATCTCCATAAGTGCCAAAAGGTACTTCATCTCTAGAGGTCATTGCAAGCTTGCAGGTGCCTTGAGTTTTAAACCCATCTGACCTCTTGATCTTGCTTCTGTCCCTGACGTTGGTCCTCTGTTAGCATCTTCTGTAGACACCATCATCACACATTTCCATCATGACCTCTGTCTATTTTCTCTTCTGATAATTACTTTAAGAAAACAAAGCCTTACAGTTTAAGTCTCCACTCTAGGATTGATCTTTGTATCAAGATATATGAATATAAGAGAGTGATATAGATCAGGCAAGGTAATACACATCTTTAACTTTGGCTCAGGGAAGTTAAAAGGTATGTAACTCTTTGAGGTCAGTGTGATCTATGAAGCAAGTTCTGGTCCTGCTAAGCTTACAGTTACCTAGTTATACCTTATGCCAATAACAGTGATGGTGATGATGATGATGATGATGATGATGATGATGATGATGATGATGATGATGATGATGATGATGATAGAGTTATATGCATATAAGAGTAAAGATTTGATTATATGCTGGTAACAAACAATGAGGTACTTCCTTTGGCCAATGTAATTTTACTTTACTTTCTTATTTTTTTAGAGATGGAATCTTGCTGTGTTACCTACACTCATGTCAAATTGATGGGCACAAGAAATGTTCCTGCTTCTGTCTTCTGAGTAGTACACATGAGAATAGGCATGGATGTATCCTATTCCAATGGTGAATATACATGAAAATTAACAGTGGGGTAAAAAGTTTAAGGAGAATCTGTAATGAATTATATTGTTCCTTAAACTACTTAGGCAATTCCATTACATCATGTACATTTGTATATACTTAAATGCTCTTTCAGTTGTTTCCAAAACAAAATATGCACCTCATAGAAATAATATCAAGCAAGGCAGATAGGTAAAGCTTCATTGATAACTCAGATTCATAAATTAAGGATACTAGAAGAGCAGAGTTGCTTTACTGTAAGTGCTGGACTTCATCCCAACTGAATCTTCAGATTATTTGCAAATTATTTCATATGAAGAGAATCAGTCAATAATATATTCTAAAAGAAATATTTTAACTGACAATATACCTATATTTTCATATTTAAGAGTGAGAAGAGACTAAGAATATGGAAATCAAGGGGAGAGGGGGACAAAAAGTGTTTATTTACTGAATTACTTTCTGCTGGAGAAGAGTGTAAATAGTTCATGATAACCATCCAATAGTGCTGTTGTCAGTCAGAAAAAGGCATGTTCTCTACCACAGAAGACTGTTTAATCATTATTTTAAATGTTAAACATAAATTTACCAGACAACTAGGAATTATACTCTAGGTTTTTGGCAAGAGAAATTCACACATATGTCCATGCAACTGACCATAGCTACATTGTTTAGAATATTAAAAACTGAAAATAAGCTAAATTCCTGCCAATGAATAAATGGATAAACTAAAATGGTAAATTAGATACTTTTGAGCAATATAAGGCAATGAAGCTTCTGTTTGTTTTAAAGACTTATTTATTTATTTTATGTATCTGAGTGCTCTATCTGTATGTACACCTACATTCCAGAAAAGGGCATCAAATTCCATTACAGATGGCTGTGAGCCACCATGTGGTGGCTGGAAATTGAACTTATGTGCTCTGGAAAGAGCAGTCAGTACTCTTAAACACTGAGCCATGTCTCCAATCCCAGCATGAAATTTTGACTCATGCTATACTATGAATGGATTTTGAAATCATGATGCTAAGTGAAGTATTTCAAAAATAACATAACACATGGTCTTATATATATGATAGGTATAGAAGATCAACTTCACAAAAACAGAAAATCCAGCCATTGAGTAGGACTTGAGCTAAGTGAACACAACAGTAAACACCAGGTTATATAGATTGGCAATGGTCATACAACTGAATAAATTTATTAAGAGCACTGAATTATACACCTAAAACAAGAGAAACACATCATATGCAATATTCCAATAGAAAATATTAAAAAATCATATTAATGCAGAGTATTACCCTAAGAAAACGATAGAGAAAATTCAATAGATTCAGCAAAAAATGTTGTTGATGAAATCTGGACTGTAAGGACTGATTTTTTAACATTTTTATCTCCTTGAAACACATTTAAAGCAACTAAAAACATAATATCTAGGATGAGATTTGGTAGGATTTTCTCCAGTAACTCGCCACTTCAGAATCTCAGTTACTTAGTGCAACCAATGTTTGTGCTGCTTATACTAAAAAGGCCAACAGATGCCATAGGCAGTTACTAGGTGAAACTGAGGATAACTATCTCATTAGCTTTCAAAAGCCATTAAGGCAAGAGATGTGACTTGGAGGTTAAGAAAACTCATGGCTGTTGCTGAGGACCCAGGTTCAATTGCTAGTACCCACATGGCGGTACACAGAATTAAATAATTCCAATTCCAGGAGACCTGATACCTTCTGATCTCGACAGGTGTCAAGTATGCACATGACCCATCTACAAATTTGCAGGCGAACACTCATATACATAAAATAAAATATTAATCTTTTTAAAATATATGAAACCAAGGCCCAAGGTACTAGGAAAATGGCTCTGGAAAGCGTGAGGTTCTGAATTCCAAACCTTTGAACTCATCTGAATTCAGTGTAGGAGTGAGCACCTGTAATTCTAACATTCCTGTAGTGAGACGTGAGACATAAACAGGAGAATTCCAAGAATGTTGGGGTCTAGCCAGCCTAGAATAGACAATAGCAAACCAAAACAAGAAAATAGATACAGCCTTAAACAAGACAGGTAAGAACCAACTCCAGAGGCTGTCCCCTGGCCACCACAAGCATACCATAAGGGCCTGCACCTATAAAAATATCCATACACATATACCATGCACTCACACACCTCATACACACACACACACAGAGATAGAGAGAGAGAGAGAGACAGAGAGAGAGAGAGACAGAGAGAAACTATGTACCTTCCCATATTATATACACATACCAAAAATATATATGAACACATGCATACACACATGTACATACATGCATGCACACACACACACACACACACACACACACACACGTACACACGAGAGAAAGAGAGAAAAAGAGACCTTAAAAAGTTTTTTTAGACTTATTATATAGTATTCTATAAATGTTTTACCTGGAATCATGAACGAATACCATGTGTGTGACTGGTATCGTCAAAGTTAAAAGAGGACATTGCATCCTCTGGTACTGGAGTCATGGATGGTTATGAGCCACCATGGGGGTGCAGGGAGTTGAACCTAGGTCTTCTGCAAGAGCAGCAAACACTCAAAACCACAGACAGACGTCTAGGCAGTTTCACAGAGGATTCAATATATGTCTCTAAGTTTTCAAAGAACAAAAACAAAAACAAAAACAAAAACACAGAAGACTGCTCTGAGAATTGGTAGTTTCTTCCCAGAAATAAAACACACAAGTGTTAACTCAAATCTTATTGGCCACAGTGAGAAATGTGCTCACAGCTAATTTCACTACATTCTGGGTAATTGCAACACAATTTATATTGCAATTGTGATATATATATATATATATATATATATATATATATATATATATATATATATTTGTGATATATATATGTATATATATCACAATAATACAGCTTTTGAAATTATTACAATCCATGAACCTTAATCTTTCTTTTTCATTAGATGGATGTTGTATGTTTGAGGTATGTGGGTACAGGAAGCAAGTGTATGAATGGTTTTGTGAGTAGCCCTTATACCCTGGTGTACATGGAGTGGTCAGAGGACAACGTTGGATGTTGGTCCTCAGCTTCTTCTTGTTCAAGATGGTAACATAGCTCCAAACTCACTAACAAGAAACAGAGTTGGTGCCAAAATGGTGGATATGACAAAAGAGCAGAAATATATAGTTTTAAAGTTCACATTTTAAATAAGAAACATAGTCAGGTCCCAGGTATTAAAGATTTAAAGCAATATTTTATTATAGAATCCTATTTTAGGGCTCAAACTTCATGCTTGAGTAGTTGTTAAGGCTCTAATGGAGATAAACTCTACAATATTAATGGGAGGAAGGCTGCTAGAGTGGCTTTTGCCCAGCCTGTGTTCTCCTCACATGGACAAACTAGCTGACAAAGTAGCACTGGGCTCCAGAATTTTGTTGACACGTCAAAGCTATTTGATAAACTAGTTGATCTTAAAGTGATTATCTCTGCCTCCTTCTAAAGGTTCACCTGGCACTGTGTTTTATGTTTTTAACCATGTGATACTGATGATCAACCTGACCTAAGAATAACTTATGACAGAAAAAGAAAAGATCTGCGTTTGGGTTTATTTAAGCATTCAAGGGGAATTAATATGCATTTCAAACACAAGGAAAATCCATACCAAGTATAAGTTAGCAGAAAAGTAATGCATTTTCCTTTAAACAGTAGTAAATGGAGACTAGACTATCAGAGCAAACTTTCTGCAGTCACAGGGTGAGGACCAGTGAGGACAGAGTTCAAGCTGAACTCAACCTGTCATATTGTTCTGGAGTTGGTTTCCATGTTTTGGCTGAAAGCACTATTTTTGGTACTGCATGATAGTTAGAGCACTCTGTGTCATTTATGATCGATGCCTCTGGTATGGAATTCTTGCCAATATTCCTGACTGTTTAGTGGTATCATTGTTTTTTAATTCTGTTTAAAATATCTCATACTCGAGTGATACTGGGTATACTACACTGGCATTCTAGAAGGGTGCCATGTTAATTCTAAAAGTTTCTTCTATACATTGAAAGGTAAAGTATATTTAAGAGAAAAAAGAACAAGAGCATGCAATTCTAAAGTCATTTGGCAAACTGATTCTGTCAAGAAAGTTTAGTTTCATTTTGCTTGCCGCAACAGCTTTTTATTTCATAAGTCCATTCTTCTTGTTCTTGGAATACATTTGGGAGGCCTGTCAAGGCCTATCCACTCTCTAAATAGCTTTGCAGATTAAATTTTTAACTCTCCTCTCTTCATGCAGATGTATATTTCTGACAAAGAATTGCCTTGAGATGTCAGTTTCCATTTTTCTCAGTGGAGGGAAACATGGGTGGAAGCTGGGATCCTCCGCTTCTCTCAACCTCACTGGGAAACTCAGGCATTCACCTCTACACGCCTCCAAGCACCATGTGTCTGCACATGCTATTTACTCCTGTCAGGTTGCCTGAATTTGTCTTTTTTTTTTTCCTCTCCCTATATTTCTTCAGTGGGACTGAAATCTAACAACATGAACGACAAAGATAAGAAGAGAGGTGAAAGTTTAATTTTAAGTTAAAAATCTCACTAATGAAGACACATCACAGGGCTGAGAAGAGAATACAATGAAACCTGGGAGTGGGTACAGGGGAGTGTGTCTCTTGGCAGATTATGTCTGGGATAGACTTGAAAGGATACATTTATAGAAAAAAGAGAGAGATGGGGATAGGGGAAGGAATAAAAGAAAGTCTGCCCAAGAAAATAATAAACAAAAAATTATGGACTCCTAGAAACTGCATGGTGTGTGCAGTGGTTTTTCTAAAGCATAAATGAGTCTACATTCCCAAAAAGTAATGCTAAATATGGACCTGTGTTATAATATCCACTGGAAGGAAATTTCACTAAATCCCATAAAAGAGTGTAATTATTTTTACACTTGGCTGAACCCACCTTAAGACAAATTCTCTAGTACCTGTATATATCCATTCAAGAAGCTTAATACCCAATTTATAGAAACCATCTGTCCTGGGCCAAGATTTAAAAAAAAAAGGCAAAAAGTATCTCATCTCACCTGCAGTGAGAAATGCACAGTAGATTTGGACTTTTACTCACAATTGACACCATTTGGAAGAGGCAGAATAGTAGTAAAATTGTTTTCATAGAATACTTTGGTTTTCATAAAAGCTCATTCAACAGCTAATTGTAAATTCTAGCTGTGATGGACCAGTTTAGCTTAGCTCTGATGGACTATACGCCTCAAACTGTAAGACAAAAGCAATACTTCCTCACATTGATTGGTCAGGTAATTCATGAGAGTGGAGCCTGGCATCCATGTAAAAACTGGAAGGAGAGAACCAACTGCACTCAGTTGTCTTCTGATCTCCTTCATATGCATACCATAAACTCAGACATTCTGTCTCTGCCTGCCTGCCTGCCTGCCTGCCTGCCTGCCTGTCTGTCTGTCTGTCTGTCTGTCTGTCTGTCTGTCTGTCTGTCTATGGACCAGGACTAGAAAGACAGAATCATTTAACATGGCATTATTATACCCAGACACACTTTACTGAATGAAGTATGAGAAGACACATCAAGAGCAGGCAGTCCTCAAGTGATCCAGCCCAAACTGAGAATTTGAAAGAAGGCCTTGGCAACCACAGACTAACATGTGATGCCATAGAGTCAGACTGATGCAGTTTGACCATATCTGGATTGGCATTTTGACACACTGGAACAGAAACTAACTAAACTAAATAAAAATTTACTGTAGAGAGATCAAATAGTTTATAGGATCAAAGGAAAAGATGAAGATAACTCTAAGAGTCTCAACCCTAGTACTCTGAAAGTGTGTGTATGAGTAAGGATTTAGCCTCCTTAACATTACCTCTAAAGGGTTTGTCTGATTGGATGACACTGTGTGTATCTATGCTCTAAATTACAGTTTCAGAAACAATAGAAAATAGTAGCAATTTTGAATCATATACAGGTCTTTGTGCGGAGCTGGGGACTGCTGACTACTTTCCAACTGATATTATCAAAACGATGTTTCCTAAAATTAAAGAGAACCTCTGCCTTGTGGTGAAATGGCTTTGTGTAAATGGTGGAGTGCACTGGAGGTGGAAGGATGGTAGGGGTTGGTGATGGGAGGAAAAGTCTCTCAGTATTTTATCAGGAAAATAAGTCAAATAAAGCAAGAGTAAGAAGATGGTGTCCCAGAAGGAGTGGCAGAGATTAACTATGGAGCAGAGACTGAAGGAAGGACAATCCAGCCTGATATAGCTATCTCCTGAGAGGCTCTGACAGTACCTGAATAATACAGAAGTAGAGGTTCACAGCCATCCATTGAACTGAGTACAGGGTCCCCAGTGAAGGAGTTAGAGAATGGACTAAAGGAGCTGAGTTTGCAGCCCCTTAGGAAAAACAACAATATGAACTAACTAGTACCCTCAGAGCTCCCAGGGACTAAACCATCAAACAAGGAGTACATATGGTAGGACTGATTGCTCTGGCAGCATGTGTATAGTAAGGGATGGCCAAGTCGGTCATCAAAGGGAGGAGAGGCCCTTGGCCCTGTGAAGATTCTGTGCCCCAGTGTAGGTGAATGCCAGGGCCAATAAGTGGGAGAGGGTGGAGTGGCAAGTAGGAGTGGGGGGGAGGCAACAGGGGTTTGTTCTTGTTGTTCTTTGTTTTTTTGTTTTGTTTTGTTTTTTTGTTTTTGGAGGGGAAACTGGGAAAGGAGAAATCATATGACATGTAAATAAAGAAAATATCTAACAAAAACAAAAACAAATAAAAGAAGATGGTATCCATATTTCACTTATAAGTTAGTGATAAAATGTATATTTATAATTCTTATTTTTGATGCTGTCTTTATGTGTGTTTAATCAGCAAATATAAATGCAAAAGGCTGTTTGGCCACACATCAGTTTAATGAAACAACAGTAGTAGTAGTTTCCTTTAAAGAAGGTACTCCCAACCTATAGATCACAACCCACATAAGACCATCAGAAAACATAATTATTTGCATTATGATTCATAACAATAGAAAATTACACTTATGAAATAGCAATAAAAATAATCTTATGGGTGGGAGGGTCACCAAAAGAGAAGAGAGCTCTACCAAAAGATTACAAAATTAGGGTGGTTGAGAATCATTGCCCTAATGCCTAGGGGATGACCTACTGTGTCATGGGCTTTTGACCAGGTTTATAGTACCAGGCATGAATTCCCTCCTGTGGCACAGACCTCAAATACAACAGAAAATAGTTGAATAACTCTCATAACCTCCATACCACTGTTACACCAGCGGGAAAACCTTACCTGACATATTGATATTGCTGTGTTTAGAAATCACTGCTGTATAAGAACACTGGTTGCTTTTCTCCCTCAGAGGCCTACTTCTCACACTATCAAATTTACCCAGCAGGTTTTTCAGATCAGTTCAAACTTGGTTTCTCCATGTCTTGCAAAAAAGTGTATTGTATCTTCAACAATAAGGTCCTGCCATCTAGTTATGGTGAGCAACCAAGAACAAAAGAATGTGTGTTGTATTAGGTAACTCTGGGACCTCCTGGTCTCTTAAGGAAATACCCAACAACTGACAAGGATATTTTCATTTAATAACCTATGTCTTCTGGAAGGGGCATTATCAACCCATGCAGGGCAACTCCTTTTTTAAAATGCAGTTTATTTAATTAGTCTACAAATTAGGCTTCCTTAAATCATTTTCTTTTTCTTCTTAATCATTTTGTTTGTTTACATTTCAAATGCTATCTCCCTTCCAAGTTACCTGTCCACAAACCCCCATCCCATCCTCCCTCTCTCCACTTCTTTGCCTCTGTGAGGGTGCTCCTCCACCCATTCACCCTCTCTGCCCTCACTACCCTAGATTCCTCCTACACTGGCACAGCAAGCCTCCACAGGACTGAGGGCCTCTCCTTCCATTGATGCCAGATAATTCAATCCTCTGCTACACATGTATCTGAAACTATGTATCCCTCCATGTATACTCTACCTTAAAGCATTTTCATACATCCTAATTAACCCTGTCCTACCTCCTCCTCTCTCTTGTTCCTCTGCCCTACTGATGCTTAGACCTTTAACTCCCAATATCCTGCCTCCTATACTTTCATATCATGTGGTCTACTGACTTCTCAAAGATGTGTTTGTTTTCTAACAGCTGTGATTTACCACCCAGTTATCTGTGCAATAACCCTTACCTTGATTATGCAAACCCTGGATCTTCTAATACAAGATCCTTAACCAAAAGAGTCAGCCCCATATTAACAATAGAAACTCAGTAGTCAGTGGTGAAATTTCTGTCTTGATGTGCTGACAACTAGTGGGGGAAACGATTAGAAATAACAAGATCAAAGGACTGCAGCCATGTAGAAGAGTTCACGTGCTACAGTAAACTTCCATGTGAAACCACCAGAGCAGAGGAAGAATGCTGGCCTGTCCTTCTGAGAGACTAATACTTATAAAACCCAATCTGTCCTACTTGGGGAGATGTAGCTCAGTTGATGTAGCTCGTATAGCTCATATAGCATGTAGAAAGCACTGTTTAATGCCCAGAACCTCACAAACCAAGAATGGAGTTTCCTGGCAGTAATCTCAGAAATTGAAGTTCAAGACCAGCCTGGGCCATATAACTAGTTCATGGCCAGCCTGGGATACTAAATGCCCTGTCTCAAAATAAACCAAATCTCAAAACAGATTTATAACAGGACTTATGTAAGTAATAAGCTGTAAGAAAAACTAAAAACTAAAGATAAACACTAGTATTTTAGTAGCTTAAATATTTTGTTTAGCAATCAATATGAGCAGATTCACAACAAGGGCTGTTCAAAAATACTACTAGTGAGATCTTTTTCTCTGTGTTTATGGAACTAATAATATTTTAATGGATTAAGAGGGTATAGCATCAAAAACAAACAAACAGGATTACAAACTACCAAGACCATAATGCTTTTCTCTGAGACCACTGGATTTCCCCATACAAGAAAGCCCATTATACTGCCTGTAACATCAGTATCTATTTTGAATGAGATAGGTGCCTTGAGTCAGATATCTGACATAAGTTCCCAGGAAGATTGTTTTCATCCATATTTCTTAGCTGGCAGTCCAATTTCTCAGCTCTTCCCTAAATTTAGCCTTCCTTAAAGTTCTATACCAAACAGACTCTCTTTGGTATCCTGCCCTATCTGGATAACAAAGCCATGTCTTGGTCCTAATAAATTACTGCTTCCTCATGTTTTGTTTCATTTTAAATGTTACTTAGTACATTGTGAGTGTGTGTGTGTGTGTGTGTGTGTGTGTGTGTGTGTGTTGTGTGCCACAGTACTTGTGTAGAATTCAGAAGACAGCTTGATACAGTTCGTCCGTTTCTTCTACCATGTTGATTCAAAGGCTCAAACTTGAGTCACCAGGCTCGGTGGTACACACTTTTACACAGGGAGCCACTGAACCAGTCCCAACTGTTTTTGTGCTTCTGCTTGAGTTAATAACAGTGGGGGGAGCGTTTTCACATTAACATTTTATACCTATGACAGAACTTTACAATAATAACCAGTTAAATAGTACAGATTTACATTCCTGAAGAATGTTAAACAACAGAAAATGAATGAAAGAAAAAAACTTCAACTGAAATACCCACTTCTTCCTGGAACCTGCAATCCCAACATTGCTTGGGAGGATTCACAGAAAGTCTCCCTCAAAAGAAAAGACTTACAATTTCATATCCTCTCTCCACACAGGATCCATGGGAAAGGTGCAATTTATAATTCATCTTTTTCTACCTAAGAATGTTTTGTGGTTTCTTCTTCAACCACATCTGCATCCTCCTCGTCATCTTCCATGTCTTCTGTTGTATCTTCTGTTGTGTTTTCAGGCTGTTTCTCTTCCACCTTCCAGAATCACTGAAACTTCGTGATTCTGGAAACATCTTGCTCATCGACTTTTACATACTAATTTTTTATTTACACTCTTGAAATATTTATATGTTTATGCCCTCCAAAGTATTGCATAAAGGTCTTTAGAAAAGAGGTAAATATTTATTTCTCTTCTACCTTCAATTTAGAAGCCTCTCATCTTCCTTTCTACCCATACAGTTGAGAAATGACTGTTAATTTCCAAATTGCAGCCTGTCAAATATTGTACAGAAGACTAACACAGATTCCTAGGCACCTTCTAAAAATAATTCTTTGTCAGAATGGAGAAATGGCTCATGGGTTAAAACCACTGGTGACTCTTTCCAGAGGACACTGGTTCAGTTCCCAGCACCTACATGCAAGTGGTTTACATTCATATGCAACTCTAGTCCAAGAGGATCCAACAACATTTTTGATGGGTAATGCACTTGCATGGTGCACAGACATACATGCAGGCAAAACAATCATACACATAAAATAAAAAGAAAAACTAAACCTCAAAATTAAAAAACAAAAAACAAAATGTTAAAAAAAGACCCTATAACTTAGAAAGGCAGCATAAGGTAATAAGAATATTCAGTCTGCTAGGGCAGTGAAGTGGGAGGAGGAAGAGGGGAGCACCTCATAGAGGCAGGGGGGAAAGAGGGATGGGATGGGGGCTTGCAAAGGGGGAAATCGGGAAGGGGATAACATTGGAAATAAATAAAATAACCAAAAAAATTTAAGTTAAGAAATAGATATTCAGTTTTTGACAGTTTCACATGGTCCTTGAAATAATCTGAATAATTATTGTTCTAGATTAAACAAGTATTGGTGAATCTTAATTAAACTCAGTGAATAAAGGTAATATCTTCCATACAGCTAATTTTATTATTTCTCAAGCTGATGCTTATATTTATTTTTATTTTATAAAAAGCAAATTTGGTTTGCAGTATTTTTACTTTCATTGCTTTTCACTATTTTGGTTTGTTTGAGATAGTCTGCCTACATAGCCCAGACTAGCCTTCTATTTGCCATCTTCTTGCCTCAGCTACCTGAATGTTGGGATGACAGATAAATGCTATCATCCCAATGCTGTGATCCTATTTTGAAACAGCTCTCAGCATGTAAAACAAAAGTTATGCTCTCTGCAGGATGAAACCTTTAATACCATATTTATGGTGTTAATTGTATTCATTAAAGTATTTAAAATACCACTGTGGAGATGGCTCAGTTGATAAAGTGCTTATCTTGCAACCATGAATATCTGAGTTCCATTCCCCAGGACCTATGTGAAAAGGCCAGATTTAATATGATATGCATGTACATCTGTTGTGAGAGAACAGAAACAGGGAAGTCCTGATGCTCCCTGAATAGCCAGCCTGGCCAAGTTGGTAAACTTCATTCCAGCAAGTAACCCTGCCAAAAAGAAATTATTTAAAATATCCATATCTTTTCCCACATTTTGAGTTCAAAATTTAGTCAGTAACCAAAACGTGGTTGCCCTTGTGGTCATGATTCACCTAATTATTAAACTGTTAGAACATCAAATGTCTCTCCATCATTCTATTTGAAACATGGGAGCTGATTACACTTTTTAAAATGTGGTTATATATGCTATTATGTCTTATAAAGTGGTTTGTTCTTTTCTTAGGTAATTTACATTTAAATTGAACTCTATAGTATTGACTTAATTATTGATTATTTTCTGGTTTATATTTTATGTTTGTGTTTTGTAAACTTTGAGTAATTTCATTTTGAACAGTAGTTGTTGTACCTCACAAAAATATGCAGAAATAAATATGTTATATTTATTTATATATGTTATACATGTATATAAGGTTATATATCATTATAAAGTTTATTCATTTAATGGTCTTATGTTTAACATTTTATTTCTACTCTAAATGCTTTACTTTCCTGAGAGATCTTTATGCATTCATTTTTCTTTTAATAGAAAGGCAGTCTTTAACTTATTTGATTTTCTTTAACAATTTCTTTGCTCTGTGTGTGTGTGTGTGTGTGTGTGTATGTGTGTATGTGTGTGTAGTGTGTGATATGTATATGGTATAGTGTAATGGCCTTGTCTGTGTATATCTGTGTGTGTTGTGTGGTATGGTATGTGTGATGTGTGAGGATGTTTCTGTGTGGTGTGTCTGTATGCACTGAGTGCATGTTAAGTTGATGTATATGTATGTACACACGGGGACTAGAAACTATAAGTGGACTAGAGACTATACTTTCCACTTTATGCTTCAAAAAAGGAGTACCCCCACCTAACTGGAGCTCATCAATTTGCCAGTTAGTTTAAGAATTCACCTATCTCCATTCTTCCCAGCACCAGGCTACAGATTTAAAGCAGCAAGCCTACCTTCTCATATGGGTTCTGGGGATGCAAACTCAAGTCCTCTTCGTTACACAGCAAACACTCTATTGGCTGAGCTATCACTACAGCTCTCCTATGCAGTTAATTTTGAGCTTTCAGAGTCATACAAGCATTGATTCTCAGCTAAACATTGAAATTAAACTACTCTCCACAGCTTTATTAGTATAAAGTATAACATGTGAGATATATATGCACTGTATACATGTATGCAGTATTTACAAATACATATATATTCAGCATATTATCTTGAAGTCCAACTGTGTGATGGAATACTCAAACATCCTGTGGTCTAACTGTAACATAATGTGCATTCATCAACCATTTATCATTATTCCTTTTCTGATCTCTCCCCAGACTCTGGCAACTCACCCTTTACCTTCATTTTCTATGAAATCAACTTCATTGATTCCATATTAATGAGATCATGACTTGTGCTTCATAATTGTGCTTCAGTTCCTGGTTTATTTTACTAAAGATCTTCACCTCCATTCTTATTGTTACGAATGACAGCATTTCACCCATTTTTGTGGCTGAATAATACTCTAATACATATTCTATCTACATAATATTCTAATAATAATATAGAGAGCACATATACAGGTTTTACTTTATCCATTCGTCATTTAATGAGTATTTAAGATATTTCTATGCTTTATTGCAATTATGTTATCAAATCTTCTTAGTAAAGTATTTAACACCTTTCAAAGGAATACATAGTTGTTTCATATGACTAGGTAGCTAGTCAGATGTTGATAAGGTTAAAGGTCATTAACGATAGCTCTCTCCCTCTTAATTGGCAACTTACAAAGTCAGGAACTCTGATTGCAGGAAGGAAATGAAGTCTGATGCCTCCCTCTCTCTTCCCTCTAGCCTTCTCTCTTCCTTGCTCCTTCTCTTCATCTCTCTCCCCTAAATGGGAACCCAGCATAATGGACTATGCAGAAGTCCACAATATAAAGAATAAAGACAGAATTAAATCTCCCATTATGAGTTAATGCAAATAGACCTCTTAATCACTTGGATGAATGTATCTATCTCAGGAAGCTGTCTGTTCCACAGAATTTATGTGGTAGTATAAAGCCTGACCTAAACACATGGACAGAAGCAATAGTATCGCTAGCCACTCTCACTTCTGAGAGTACTTCATACCATTCTGTAATAAATCTCACTTATTTCTGCACTCTAATATGTGTGCCTCCTCTGAATTATTTTCATAGAGATCACAAGGACCACAAAGCTAAGGGAAGACCAGAGAAAGAATGCACTAACAGTATTAATTTTTTAACATAACACTGCGGCTATGTCATTACAAAGAAAAATTTAGGAACAAAAGAAAAAAAGAAACTTTTAGCAAATACACAAACAACATAGCTGATGGAAGTACACATGGGTGACTGTCAGCATAAGGTAATTAGGTACAGGAGCCCAGCAATATATTCACAGGGAACACAGATCTAGATAGAGTCCACTAAACAGGTTAACTTTTGTAATGCCAGCTTATATCTAAAATCTGACTAGCAAAAGAGCTTATAAAAATTAAGAAAGATGCAACTCTCAGCAAATAGCAAAGGAAAGGATAATTGAAGAAACAGAAGAGAAGAAAAGAATATTCTGTTAGACTTCCCTTGAGTTGTTTTTTTTTTTCAGCCAATGGATACATGGGTGTATTTTGTCACTGCTGTTGTTATTGACTTGTTTTTTCAAACGTGACCTGTTATGTATTGATAACAAAATAGCATGCCACAGGAATGTCTGTGAAGGTAGCAACTTGGCCTTAGAGGCCAACATACAAGGAAGATGTATTACCTACATGTCTGAAACATGTAAAAATTTTCTAAGACACCCTTTCACACTGCTTGTATTTTTGACTTGGAAAAGAATATATAACTTCATAAGATTCATGATTTCATAGATTTTAAAGAATATTTACATTGGAATTTTAATGATAAGATCTTAAGTGATGAGAAAATTTTAGCAATTTTTATAATGGATTATTTTAATCAAACATCTTCACTTGGTAAAGAGTTGGTACATACATCACCAAGTTCACCAAAAGAAAATTTCATACTGACCTGGACAAATGACCGTCAAAATTCCTCTCAAATTTGAAAGTTTCTGTAGCATATATCTCTTTTACGAGAATCAAAAATTATGTTGATAATTCATCCTTTGAAGGATCAATAAATAATCAACTTATTGTGTTAACCAATGGAGTAATATTTTGATGGAGAGTAGTAATAGCACTGGGAAGTCAACATTTCTATTATCTCTGCTTGCTGCTGCGCTCTGAAGGAGCGTAAAATTACTCCTCCTCTGAGCTCACCAAGCATCTAATGAGCACCCAAAATCAAACACTCAGGAACTCCCCCACCAACCCAAAATAACATGGGATAAATAGCAAGTATACAATCTAGGTAGGGCTTATTAAAGAACTTGTCAACTTTACTTTCTGACTCATTGCAAATTTAAAGTCTAATCATACCTATAAACCATCAGTCCCCCATCTCTTAATGTTTTAACAAGCTAATCAATGTCTAAGCAGTTGTGGGTTAGTTTTGGTTTTACATCTTTACCTGTGTGATAGAAATCATTTACACCAGCCTTGCATAGAGCACAGATCACCTCATGCAATATTTTTGTATTAAAAAAAACCATATTCAGTGTTCCTGGTAATTTTCTGATTTATGGCCTTATAAATGAAGCATTTTGATGGTATCATGACATCTTTTATAATGATAAAGCTAACACAGTAACAATTGACATTTTTCCTGGATTAATTTGTTCAGTCCATGATCTATACCTCACTCTCCTCTGTTCTGTGTCAGCACCCTTTGTTCTACACGATTTCTTTTCTTGCAGTATTGATCCTTATTGATCTTAACCTAGTACAATAGTGAATAATTAAATATTTGCTCAAAGAAACAAGGCTTTCTCTCTTTTCATTATGACCTTCCCCTGATGTTCAAACGGCCCCGGCATTAGTGAAGAGTCTTCCTGGTGCAAACTTGACCTCTGTTGTCCTACTTTGAAAATGCACTTGATTTCTAACAAGAGCTTTCTAACAGTGCTGCTTTCTTAGATAATGAAATCCAAATTGTTCTAGAAAAAGGTGCAATTATACAGCATGTAATACACAAATAAATTGACTTAATGTTACATTATAATGGAAACTGTGCAAAATCCTCTACACAAGCACAATAAAATAATAAAAAGTAATAGAACAGGTAATAGATGTAAAATAAATGCTAAAAAAAGTAGTTCAAATCATTTTCATACCAGTCAAAAGATACTGAGGAGGGCGCATCCAATCACAATAAAACACCAGAATGAAACACTTCTAAATAGTAATATAAATTTTTGTGGACACTTCATGTCCCGTGATGTGGAATTGACATATAGTTTGATTTTCTTTTTCCTAATGTAAGCCACAGTTTTACAGTCCTAGTGAAAACATTTTATTGCTGGGGATGTATTAGACATGGTTCATTTCCCTTCTCAGTATGGCTTTAATTTTCCACATCCATGGCTTGACACAGACCCAAACACCAGAAGATGGTTGTCTGCTATAAACTGTTTGGTTTTCTTTGATTGCTTTACAATTTAATCTATAGTTCATTCCATTAACCCTTTCTGTTTTAATGCTACCAAGTCTTCCAGCTCCTTAATATAAAGATAAACTTCCCCCAAACACTCATGTTTCTTCTGGTTTCTCTTTCTCCAATTCTGAGAATGACGTACAAGGGTCTGGGAGAAAATGCTTCCTTCCTAGTTAACTTTTCTGAAGCCCTGAGTAATTGCAAAATAATTGACTTCTAACAATGAAGAGGATTTCCCTTTTTGCTTCATAATACATTCATCATTATTCATTCATTCATTGGGTTCGGTTATATTCAGACTGATCAGCTGAGCCAAGGAAGTGCCACTGACATTTCTCCGTTTCTCCTCAAATCCCTGCTCTTTCTGAGGGTATTGGGTGGACAGCAGGGAGGGGGGATTCCATTCCTGGTTGGAGTGTTGTCACATCCGATATCCTGTTCCTTCCGGCAGAGAAAGTGGATATGGGAGGGTCACCGGATCAGCCTGTGCCTCGGGGCGCCTTGCCTCAAGTACAAAAGACTCGACTCAACTCATGTTAGTCTTCTAGGTGGCCTATCTGCGGTGACGGACTGCCAGATCCGGCTGTGGGTGAGCCGTGATGCCTGCCTTGAAATGCTAAGTGCTTAATTAAGGACCTTTCATATCAGCTATGGAGGACTCTGTCTCCCATAGCCCTGGGCATTGTACTTTACCAAGGGCTCCCAGGAGCCAGAGCCAACTTTATGGCAGTGACAAGTGGTGACACAGAAAGAGAAACAAGTGGTTTTCCTCTTTTCATAGCCTTCCCCAAATCTAAATATCATTCGACAGCTGACTAGTCATAGTTGGCCGACTCCTAAAAATAGACTTTTTTTTTTTTCATGTTCAAGGAAATAGAGCAAACTTGTATCTCACTCACAGGTGAGGACTGTCTGAGTCCTCTGAGAACAATCTCACTGGCAGCCACTTAGCAATCACTCCAAACTGCCCGTTCACTTTTCTCAGAAACACAGCCACACCCTGTGGAGTTCATAAGTACCGTTCGTAACTGTCATGTTGGCTAACAGCAAAATGATTGATCGCTGACAAGTGAGTGCAAACGTTCTCCTAGGCTTTATTAAGATATGATTGACAAATGCAAACTACATAGGCTTAAGGTGATTTGATGTTCCGATCCGTGTGCACTGTAATTAATACAGTGTTGTTTGTGTGTGAGGACGTAGGACCCACTTTCTTGCAAATGCATTTACTACATGACTCACTACTCTGTACAGTAAGTGTGCAGAGATTATTACCCTGATGCCCCATACTTTGTACTCTTCGACCAACATCTCTTATACTTTTGGTTGTGAGCCTAGCCTTTAATGAATGGCTGAGTCATCTCTCCAGTCCTCTACTGGTATCTCTTAACTTCTCCCTCTCAACCCAGCCTACTCCCTGTCAAATTTACTTTGTTGTTCTAGGTTTCATAGATAAGTAAGATGACATAGTTTGATATTTGTTGTGTATAGCTTCACTTAGAAGTTGTATGAATGTTGGAGGTTATAGGATTTCCATTTAAAGGCAGAACACTGCTTTTTACTTGTGTGTGTGTGTGTGTGTGTGTGTGTGTGTGTGTGTGTTTTCTTTATCCATTCAGCCACTGATGACACTAATAGTTTCTGTATCTTGGCTTTTGTGAATCATTTTGTCATGAACATAGGAGTGAAATGCAATTAGTTTTAAAGCAAAGTCCAGGAGAAATATAAACTGCCTACACATCTGACAGGTTAAAATAAAAAGTTCTCAATCATTAAGAAAAAACATTTGTAACAAAACAAACATTTTAAACCTAAAATAGAACTATTAGTAAATTGTTTATGCTTTAAAATGACAATATCCTAACAAACAATGTGTTTGACATTCAAAAGTTTGGTTCATTGTAGCTACAATTCTTACATTTGACTTCCAACCCTTTCACTTGAAGATTTATGTGTATATATTTTAGGTTGTCATTTTCTGGCAAAAGTATAGCATTCAGTATGAGCAAAATTCATGAGATTTAGGCCATGCACATGGAAGTTCCATTTGGACATCCTATTGGTTATAAATAAGCGAGTTAGTAGAGGTATTGAGGTGGAATGCCATAATATTATTTCTATATGTGTCTCCACAATGAGCAAGAGAGGACCTTTTGGTGTCTGGCTGCCTATGAGCCTTCACATGTCACCCTTTAATATTGTATATGCCATCATCAAACTTCAATATTTAGTCTTTGATATGCTGAGGAAAACTTATCCATTTTAAATGTGAGTTTTATGTAAGTTCATGCTTCCTTGCAGAACTCAATCTCTAAATGCCTTAGAGATATCTGTGTTGTAAACATCATTCATAACACCTTTAGTTCCATAAATGACCTGGACAAGTCAAAGCAATATCTCCTTCCAAAGCAAAGATTCTCCCCACTTAAACCTTTTGAATAACAATTTTGTGCAATGAAATTTCAATGCCCATAAATCTCGGCCAGTCGACATGTCTATGGCTTAAAAACTTACAGAAAGAGACATCTTAAGATTAATTACAAAAAATAAGAATTATGCAAAATATTGTGTACTTGTAGGCAACAGTTTTCTACAGGAAAATTCCATAGTGATGTGATGGAGAACATTTTTCTTAAGTAAGCCAATATACAAAGATGATGCTCTGCTAGCAGCCATGGGAAGTCCTGCATTTGTAACTGAGATGAACCACCTACCTTCCAATTTAACAGTATCATGCAGCACAGAGCACATGAAAGACTATTGAAAGCATTAAAGAAAATCAAACATGAAAACATCTCAGATCCACACAGCACACCAATCAATATTTTCTTTACTTCCTCCTTTTTATTTTTAATGGAGAAAAAATAAAACATTTTTAATTTCTCTTAAATCTAATTTCTCATATGAGAGAGATTAGTAGCTATTTCAAGAAACTTGAGAGATATAGATATAGATAACTCATTATATGGACATTTCAAGGGATATTTTAGAATTGGAATGACCCAAATTTCTTTTCTTTAATGTTGTCATAAATCAGCAGGGATTAGCTTGGTTTTTGGCACCTTGTAGGTTTAAGGATGTATATAGGATGTGTGTGTGTGTGTGTGTGTGTGTGTGTGTGTGTGTGTATCTGTGTGTGTGTATGTCTGTATGTGTGTGTCTGTGTGAGTGTGTGCAGGGATATGTGTATTTGTGTGTGTCTGTGTGATTTAATAGTAAATTTTTGCTACAATAGTTATGTTTTAATTTTGTATCAAGAACAACAATATTGGTCTACCATAGTATCTCAGTAGGTAAAGATACTTTCTATGCAAGCCTAGACACCTGAGTTTGATTCCCAGAAACCACATAAAGGTGGAAGAAGAAAATAAACTTCACTAAGATTTCATCTCACCTTCATGTAGTGCTATGGCATGTGCAGGCATAGGCACACAACAATAATTGTTTTTAAGAAGAATAAAATATTATTTCAGTAGTCATAAATGGTGGTCTAGTTGAAGCTAAGACTAAAGATACACATGTGAATTTAGCTACTCACTTACAATGTTTTTAATATTTTTATTCTCTGATATTTTTATATGTTTATACAATATATAATGATCATGGCCACTACTGGGTATTCCCAACTCCCGGGGCACTGTCACCCCGTCTCGAACCCAACTTTGTTCTTTCTTTTTAATCAAATAACTTCCTAAATGTTTGAAAGAATTAAACATTTTTCTAGGATCAGTATATGACAAGTTGGTCCTACAGAGTTAGGTGTAAACAAGAATTTGTCAGAAATTCTAGACAGCTAGGTAAGGACATCATAGTGAAGAAGCTACTGAACTTTGCAAGAAGGACATAGGTTTGCTATTTAAATAAGTCACAATCTCTAGGACTCCTTTTAGCACCGTGTCTGACCTCTGAATCCTTATGTCATCCATATCCCATTTCAGACTCTCCATTTTTCAACCATAGAACAATACTTGTATGCATCACAATCAGATCTTGGAACTTGATAAGAACAATAGAGAAATTGAGGCAAATATGTAAATTCTTTCAATTACCTCAAAAATTAATATATTTATATACGTGTGTGTGTGTGTGTTTGTGTGTGTATGTGTGTGTGGTATAGTTATAAAGCTAAAATAGTGACTTTTATTTAATGAAAAATCAGATTTTTTTCACTTTCAGTTCACTTGTGTTGGAGGAATGGGCACAATTTTTTAAATGAAAATATACAAATATTTAGCATACCTATGCTTAGAGTAGCGCATATTGTTTTGTTTGCTCATAAAACATTTACTCTTCAGCTAAAATCATTTATGTAGAATTTATCCCAATCCTCCTAAAATAGATGCCTCATGTGAAAAGAAAATCCAATCATTGAATCATTCATTTCTGTGCCTTGACCTTTTATAAATAAACAGTAAAAGATAAATAAAATGGTCAGGCATTTTTAATTCTATCAATAGAGTTTAATTCAGTTTATAATAATTTACGTATTCAGGATGCTTTGAATGATTTACTTTGTGGAGAAATGGTGAACACATAAAGTTACATAATTTTTAAAAAAATAAACAGCATAGTACTTTTGTATCAGATCAAATTCTGGTAAAGAAAAATAATTCTGAAGTAAAACCTCATTTTAGAGGAAAGAGAGTGAGAAAGATGGAGAAAAAGAGAGAGAGAGAAAGAGAGAGAGAGAGAGAGAGAGAGAGAGAGAGAGAAAGCTGAAAGGATTACTGATGATTCAAAGACCCAGTGCCTGCACTCAACCAGCAAGGTGACACGACAATTATTAACTACAAAACTGTGTTCACAGCGTAAGCGTGAATGAGCTATCACCATGGAGTGAGGTGGTGGGATGGCTTTCCATTGGAATGTATTCTCCTGCAGCAGGCTCTACCTGATGACAGCTACAATCAGGAGTGGCTGCAGGCAGCTGCTTTGCTCCAGGCCACATTCAATTATGTCGGACTGCATTAGTCCCTGGCGAAGCTGTCACCTTCTACCCTGTGATGTGATAGCGTGAAGAGGCTCCTGAAGTCTCTGCAGTCCCTTGCTTTGGGTTTGGGAAGGAGACACAGTGCAGTGTGGGAAGGGAGGTGGGGGGAAAGACCATTAGTACTCTGGTCGCTTGCAGCATTCATTTTGCTCTCAGACTAGGGAGGAAAAAAAAATAGCTTAGGTGAGCTAGATTCAGGAAGTTGTCTGGTGATGGATAATTGCAGGGTTATTTTTTCCCTCCCACAAGTCCTTTTTTTTTTTTTCTTTCAGAAGGCAATGCCAAGAGAATGTCCTATTTTCAGGATTTGAGTCACTGTCGTGGTTGCTCATATTGCTCGAGAGACTGCATTGCATTGGAATACATTTTCTAGGGTATGATATCCCCAAGGATTCTTAGCAGCCAAGATAAATTGCAGGTTCTGATGAGCAAGTGTGGAGCATTTGACTTATCTCCTAAGAGTTCCAGAACTTTCGGGGTGCATGGATTTTGAGATTTCTTTCTGAAGGGAGCACTTGACATTTGGAGCTAAATCTAGACAAAGACGTAATGCATTTGGTTCTAGGAGAGTCTGCTACGTTTACCACATTGCAAGCAATCTCTGAGAGATGGTTATGATTTGAGATTTTAAAGGTCTAACTCATGTTTACCTCCTTCAAGGAGCACGTGGATTCTCAAGTGCAGTGGGGTGCAGTTTAACACCCCTTTATCCGTCATAAAAACATCCAGCTTTATAGCCTGACCCAGTTAAATTAGCAAGAGTTGTTCACTGAAAACACAGGACGAACTCTAGCACTGGTGTGTTTAGAGGTTATGTCTGTTCTCAAGGCCACATCCAGTTGAAGTAAAACACAGCATACAAAACACTGAAGATCAATTCCAGAACATCCAGGAACCTTACCTCTGCCTCCTCCTCTGACTGTGTAATACTAGAAAAGTCATTTGCTACCTTTCTCTCACCCAGTTTTCATGTTGGAAAAGCAAACATCTCTGCAGAGAGAATATAGAAAAAATGATTTATTCCTTAGAACATGCAAATAAATAACATAAAAAAAATACAGGAAATGCAAATGTTCCAAAATGTTCCACCAGCATGATTCTCTATCTTCACCCAAAACTTTAAGGCACCTTATTTCTGTGTTGGTAACTTTGAGCTGTCTGAAGTGTTATCACAACATCCATTAATTGCTCAACAAGCATTTTCTGAGTTGTAAGCATCAGGTGACCATGAGGGTATACCCTTCTTTTGTTAAAAAAAAAAAAAAAAAGAAAAAGAAACACTTTATTTTTATTTAATTGCATGTGTGTATGAGTTTGTGTTACGGTACCCACAGAGGTAAAAGGAAGGTGTCAGACTCCCTAGAGCAGGTATAACAGGCAATTGTGAGCCATCCACATAGGTACTGGAAACCAAATTCCAATCCTCTGGAAAAGCATCAATTAAGTGCCCTTAAGCACTGGGGCATTTCTTCCAGCCATTGGGTACAAATCTCTTAATGTTGAAATTTATAAATTAGTATACTTTAAGCTGTGGATTATTGTTGACTTCAGATCTAACTGAGCAGAAGAGCTACCAACCTTAGTTTTGTGGGACTACTGAGATCCCCTGTCTCAGTGAGTCTATAACATAAACTTTTAAGTACCAAAACCTCCTGAACGAGGATGCCATTATCTCTCTGGCATGCTGTGAGGGCCTGTGCAAACACCTCACTGTGCCAACAGTTGAGCACCTGGCTTTGAGACTCCATCCTGCTTCTGGTCCTTTGTACTTGCAAAGGCTCAGCAACATTTCACCCTGCTGAAAGGATTTTGTGGCCCTATTTGTTCTCAAGGCTTAAGGGAAGCTTCACCCTCTATCTGGACTTACTTGATAACTTACTTTCAAAACCAAACTCCCACTAGGAATTTTTAAAGCTCCCTTTGCAAAACATAATATAGAAATTGCTGAAAGAACCTTTCAAATTGCAAATTGCTTGTTTTTACCTGAACTTGGAGCCAGTTTGAAGTTGGAGGAGTATTTTACATGCAAAGCTATACATACATGCAAAGGTGATACAAGTTACAGAGAGATAGAAATATACATTCGATACAACCCGCCCTAACTACAAACAGAACAACTTCTGGTACCTGAGGAACCCAGAACTCGCAGGCAGACAGGCCCACATTTCACACAGTTTTTGAGTCCACACGTCTAGATCAAGATAAACCACAGGTAGGAAGCAATCTCCTCTGTCTTGCTCCCAAAGTGGCCCTTATGGCCCAGTTTGCCATTTTTCTGATCTAACGGGTCAAAGAGGGCTCCACAGTTTATCATTCTAAAGGAGCCAATATAAAAAGATGGAGCACTGACCGAAAGAGATAACTGAGCTTACAAGAGAATGTGGGGATCGGGCTCGCAGCCTCCTCTTGCCTTGACCACACAGATCGGCAGCCCCAGCCTGCAGGAAATGTGCCCCCGCTCCCTTTGGCGTTGTGGTACCATTTCCCAGCTGCTAGAAAAGACTGAACATACTCCTTAGGCTCAGAAAAAGAAAGGTGAAGCCACAGTTCATAGAAGGAGAGTTCACTGCGGCTCCAAAGTAACGAGCACCCAGCAGCACATCGCTTTATGGAAGGAAAGATGACTACGGTGGAAAAGACACCATATTGAGTCTCTGAAGCCCTTTTTCCTTAGATCTGAACACTAAAAATAACTTGAAAAAATATTTCCAACTTTTGAAATAAATTCCGGCTATTGAAGTACAAAGAATTCTGTTTCTTTTTTTTTTTTTTTTTTAACCTACATCGTGATGGTGTTAAAAAACCATGACAATCAGACCCTTTACCTACCAAACCCAGGTGTCCTTACCTGTGGCTAAAGGCAGCTCTTGACAAGGGAGAGAAGAGACAGAGGGGAGGTCTGGGTATATGAAGTGGTTGGTGCTTTAAGGAAGGAGAGGTAAACATACTTGGGGAGGGAATTAGGAAGCCATATCGTCTATACTTAAACTGCCATGATCGGGGAAAACTAGACCTGGACATACTGCCAGTACTATTGGGGAGAAAGGAGGCAATGTGAAACTTACTGAAAAGCTTTCTAGCTTGCGCCGCCATCTGTTGCTGTCCCGCAGCAACATAAACAGTAGGTTACCTGGAATACGAAGTTAGAAATAGATAGGAAAAGATAGAAGGAAATATGAGAGAGTGGCCACAGATATACCTACCCACATGGAAAGGTAAAAATTAGACGGGAGACTCTCTGCTCAGCCATCTTGGTTCTTTAATGCTAATGCCTTTGTTCCCGCAACAGGTAAAAACACTTGGGGCAAACCCCTCCCCCAAACTCCGTCAGTATAATGGTCCAATCAGTAAGTTCCTTCTTGCTCGATGGAGGTGGAGTTTCTGAATGTAGCCGCTTCTACAGCGCTGCGTTACTGTCTGGGCTTTGGGGAGGGAGACCACAGTTTCCTCTTTTAATTTGTGTATCTACAATTGTTTAACCCTGACCATATATCTCAAAAGGCATTTGAGAAATATAATCGAAGTGAGAAAAGAGATGAATGGAGCCTGAGGAGGCTAGTCAGTGGGAAAATGAATCAGCTTCCAAGTCTAAAGTCCTGAGTTTGGTCCCTGGGACCCACACAGAGAAAGGGGAGAACCAGTTTCTACAAGCTTCCCTCAAACCTCTACACACATGCCATGGGAAGTGTGTGGGCAGGCACGCACACACACAGGCGAACACACACACACACACACACACACACACACACTTTTCAGTCATATATGCAAGTACACATGAGAGAATTTTCTTAAATTTATTTATTTATTTATTTATTTATTTATTTATTTATTTATTTATTGGTTTTTCAAGACAGGATTTCTCTGTATAGCCCTGGCTGTCCTGGAACTCACTCTGTAGACCAGGCTGGCTTCGAACTCAGAAATCTGCCTGCCTCTGCTTACCAAGTGCTGGGATTAAAGGCGTGCACCACAACTGCCCGGCTAATAAAAATTATTATTTAAAAAGGAGCGTATCAAGAAATGTGATCGTCAGGAGGACCAACAGAGTCAATTAACTTGGACCCTTGAGGGCCCTCAGAGACTGAACCACCAACCAAAAGCATACATAGGCTGGTTCTAAGGCCCCTAAAACATATGTAACAGATGCAAAACTCTGTCTCCCTGTGGGTCCCCCAACAAGCAGAGCGAGGGCTATCCCAAAAGCTGTTGCTGGCCTTTGGATCCTGCTTCCCTAGATGGGCTGCCTTGTCTGGCCTCAGTGGGAGAGGATACACCTAACCCCGCAGAGACTTGATGTGACAAGGTTAGGGGATACCCAGGAGGGGCCTCTATATTCTCAGAGGAAGAGAGGGAGTACTAGGGGGAGGCACTGCATAAGTGGGGACTGGGAGGAGGAGGGCAGCTAACAGGATGTAAAGTGAATAATAAATAAATAAATAAATAAATAAATAAATAAATAAATAAGAAGACATGTGTTATATAGAGACATACTTCATGGCATGAGTATTATTTGGCCTTAAAAACAATGGGCTTGTTAGATAAGCAACATATATATGGAATAAGGCAACATGACATTGAATGAAATAAAAGACACGGCAGATAAAAGCACCTATGTTGTTTTTCAAATGTAGAAGTTATAAAACTTGACTTGAATGTAGACTAGTGACTAACAACAAAGGTTGGAAAGGTGGGAGATCAGTGTGGTGAAAGGGATGCTGAATTAGATCTGAATACTATAATCATGTATTGAGACATGAATATGGTATATTCAACCCTATTAATATATATCATTAATATATGTTAACTGAAAAATTAGTCATAAAAGTATTTTTAAGGACTCAGCTAAACCACTCCTGGGCATATACCCAAAAGATTCTGTAACACATAACAAGGACACATGCTCTACTATGTTCATAGCAGCCTTATTTATAATATCCAGAAGCTGGAAAGAACCCAGATGTCCTTCAACAGAGGAATGGATACAGAAAATATGTACATTTACACAATGGAGTACTACTCAGATATTAAAAATAATGAATTCATGAAATTCTTAGGCAAATGGATAGAACTAGAAAATATCATCCTGAGTGAGGTAACCCAATCACAAAAGAACACACATGGTATGCACTCACTGATAAGTGGATGTTAGCCCAAAAGTGCAGAATACATACAATTCACAGACCACATGAAGCTCAAGAAGAAGGAAGACCAAAGTGTGGGTGCTTCAGACCTCTTAGAAAGGGGAATAAAATACTCACAGGAGCAAATACAGAGACAAAGTGTGGAGCAGAATCTGAATGAAAGGCCATCCAGAGACTGTCCCACCTGGGGATTCATCCCATATACAGCCACCAAACCCAGACACTATTGTGGATGCTTGGAAGTGCATGCTGACAGGAGCCTGGTATAGCTGTCTCCTGAGAGGCTCTGCCAGAATCAAACAAATTCAGAGGTGGATGCTCGCAACCAACCATTGCACTGAGCATGGGGTCCCCAGTGGGATACCTAAAGAAGGAGTTAGAAAAAGGACTGAAGGAACTGAAGGAGTTTGCAACCTTATAGAAAGAACAATAATATCAACCAACCAGACCACCCAGAGCTCCCAGGGACTAAACCACCAACCAAGGAGTACACATGGAGAGACCCATGGCTCCAGTAGCATAAGTAGCAGAGGATGGCCTTGTCAGGCATGAATGGGAGAGGCCCTTGGTCCTGTGAAGGCTCGATACCCCAGTGTAGTGAAATTTGAAGGCGGGGAGGTGGGAGTGTGTGGATTGGGGGAACACCCTCATAGAAGCAGGGGGAGGGAGGGTTGGATAAGGGGTTTCCTGGTGGGGGTTGTAACCAAGAAAGGGGACAACATTTGAAATGTAAATAAAGAAAATATCCAATAAAAAAAGATTTAAAAATTAGTTTTAAATGCATTGCAATTAAAATAATATCTTAAACATGATGACACATAAATATAAGTGTAAATGTACATATAATTATTTATGTATATGATTTGTATATAATTATGCATGTAACATTATACTTATATATATTCTTATATATATTTATATATATGTTTCTATGAAACTATGTGTTCCTTGCTTTTCATGCTAATCAAGAGCTTTGGGCAAAGTAAATATTCTTGCTAATATTTGCTGGGAGAGTTTTCAAAGTATTTACAATATTTAAAGTCACTGATGAATATTAATTCAATAATGTATTAAAATATGTAGGACAGATTCTTGAACATAGCGTACACATCTGTAATGAAGAGCAGCAGTGCACTTTTAATTGAAAATTTTTTTTCAAAAAGTTGTATTCCCACATGAAATGACATTTGTAAATGAAACTATCTGCTTTAGCCAAAGTGGCCAAAAGTCGAGGCTAGTGGCTTTTAGGATCATGAAAATTCTTATTCTCTGGGAGTCTTTAGTTATATGAAGGGAGGTATGGATTGAGTATTGATATGCATCTGTAGTGGAGTATTAAGCTCAGCAGAGAACGCAGAAATCAAACTCCCCTGGCTTGCCCTGATGAGCAGCCGTCAGAGGTTTTCATCATTGGATCTTGTGAAGAGACCCCTGATTAATCCTGTGAAGGTTCATATAGCCTTAGCAGTGGTTGAAGAAATAAGCCAGGATGATCAGAGCTATGTGCATCATCCAGGGAGGTTTAAAGGGCATGAGTGGAAACTCCTTAAATAAAAACAAAGAAAATGGTTCCAATAAGTCATTATCTTTGGACAAAACGAAATAGATATGTAGTGAAATTTTCCCAGTAAGTCAGGCACAAATCCACCCAGAATGCTTTGAATTGTCTTTTGTTTCATTAAAGATGATTTACTAAGATATGAAATATAGGTACATATTATCAATGCAGAGAAATGCTTACTAGATATTACATTATGCTATCACTTTGAGACAATTTGTCTCAGGGAAATAAGCCATTTTTACTTATGAATTTTATATTTTTAATTGAAATATGACTGCATCCATACACCTTTCTTTTTTCTCCCTCAAACTGCTCCCATATTCCCTCATTTCCTCTCATACTGATGAGCTCTTTATTTCTGTATTATTGTTCCAAATACAGAGAGATGCACAAGTATATAAAAACAACATCCAGCCTTGCTGTGTGCATATATATGATTTCAGGAATGAGCACTTTTTTAAAAAAGATTTATTTATGTTATGTGTATGAGTACATGGTAGCTGTCTTCACCAGAAGATGGCATCAGATCACATTGTAGATGGCTGTGAGCCACTATGTGGCTGCTGGGAATTGAACTCAGGACCTTTGGAAGAGCAGTCACTGCTCTTAACCACTGAGCCATCTCTCCAGCCCGGGAAGACCATTTTTATTGGAAAGCCAATGCGAAGGCTCATCCTGTGAGAAGTTAATTCTCCCTCTCTCAGAAGTCTTTGGTTGCCTGTAGTTATTTCCCTGGGAATGGGACTCCATGAATTTTCTGGCACCCTTATTTCTGTGTATATTGATAGTACTATATTCAAATCAGATCTTACTAATGCAGCCATTTCTAGAAGAGACACTCTCAGGACAGATGTCCTGGTCCCTCTGGCTCTTACAACCTTTTTGGTTTTTGTTATTTTTGTTGTTGTTGTTTTGTTTTGTTTTTGTTTTGTTTTTTGTTTGTTGTGTTTTGTTTTTTACTTTGTATTGGTTCACACTATGCACCCCAATCCCATTCATATTCCCCTTCCTTCATACCTGCCCTCCACCCTGGCAACTCCACTGCCAAGAGAGAAAAAGTTCTTATTGTGGAAGCTATAGTGTGTCACAACATGCTCCACAATATACACTTTTATCCACACTTATTTACTTGCAAATGTTCAATGCAATGATGCATCGGTGTGGACTGAGGCCCCTCGCTTCTGCAACTCTATTAATACTGGAACCTCACTGGGATTACTCTCCTATCGTTGCCGTGTCATGGACTCCAGTAGTTCATTCATGGGGTAGATATCAGGGTGGAACCAACCAAAGTCCTGGATCTGGGCCTGAGAGGTATCTGAACTGGTCAGTCCACAGGCTCTCGAGCTCTGACACTCCCAGGTGCTGCTCTGGCAAGGGGCAGGAGATGCTCTCATGAGTGCTGCAGCTGATGAAGAGCAGGGTCAACTCACCTGCTCTCATGACTCCAGGGCCAGCTCTTATACCTGCCATTGGTTGCAAAGGGAGAGGCTGGGTGAGGGCATCTTTCCCTCACCTATACTACCACATGGCACACAAGTGGCAAGGCCAGACCTCCCATGCTCATACCCTCGGAGCTTGATCACCTGTGCCCATACCACCAGGGCCAGCTCTCCAGTGATGCTCAAGCGAATGACCAGGCCAGTTCTGCACAGCCCTCAGACATCAACATGTCCCCAGGAGGTATCCCAGGCCAGAGATGTCCACCTGGCCTTTGGTGGTAATAGACCTCTGCTGCTGCAGGGTCATGGACCCAAATGTGGCCCTGGGAGCACAGACCAGGACCCCACCATGGTCCCAGGTGGCATCAGCAGCTACTCACATCAGGCTGTTCCTCACTCCCATTGGGTCTCCAGTTCTGCCTCTCTTCACTGCGCCCACATCCTTCTGTTTCTCTTTCTCTTCCATTTCCCCACCACTTACTTGCTCCTCTTAGTGGTGGCTGCAGTCTCTGAGTATCTGGGGTCATATCAGGAGTGGTTTCAGGAGTGCTATGCCCCCTACAGGCATTGTGGTACTGGGCATTGGACATCTCAGTCATCATCTATGCCCTGAGGCTTGCTCAGTACTGGACTGGGGTCACCTCAGGCTTACACCCTGTGCAGGCTCCCTGCCCTGAACTGGTGATCCTCTTAGGATAGAGGTTTTTTTCAGGGACTGCTAGGCTTGCACCTCATTCAGAGGTTCACAGGTTAGGACAATGAACCTAGACATGCGCCCCCGTACACACACCCCTCTCTGTCACCTACTGATGCACACATGACACAGCAGCCACTCATGCAACACCTTTAGGAGCAAGAGCTTTTACAATTTATCGGTGTCCCCTTTTCTGTGGTGTTCTCTGCGCTTGGGGTGCAGAGGTTGTGTTGTAGATGACGATGTGATAGATGCATGTCCTGAGTAGTCTCCTCCACGACTGAAACATTCTCTCCCATAAGGAAGCTCTTTAAGCAGGAACCAAGTCAAAATAGCTTCAAGCAGTCCCTGATACTGACCTAGATTCTCTAGGCGCCTCATTGCCAGAGCAAGCAATAGAAGCAGAGCCCTCAGACTGAAGGAAGCCATCTTGCAAAGAGGACAAAGACCCAACCAGCTGCTGAAATAAGGAGAAACCAGCAAAGGTGCTTGGGAGAGAATTAGACCAGAGTCACTTGGAAAAGACACTCTCTAACCTGTTGAACTTCCAGGAGGCTGTGCAGTGTGCTCCGAGTTCCTAAGCTTTTGTGACCTGCCACCCATGCTGGGGTGGGCCTTGGCAATGCAGCTATCTTTGTGTCATTTCTGCTCCTTTAAGAAACTTCTCACCCATATCTTTGCCTACAAATAACTCCCATGAAACGTATTGGCTAGTCAAGTTGAACTTTGGTAGTATCAGTACTTTGGTCTATTTTGGTAGTCCCTATCTGGAGTGAGTAGATTGTGTGTTGCATCTGGACAGGAAAGTTTTATCACCCAGCAATTGGGGAGTGTGTGTGATGGGGAGTGTGTCAAGGCCAAAGGACAGTTTGTAGTGCACTACCATCTCTGGCTTTTATGTGGGTTCTGGATAATTGAGTTCAGAGCATCAAGCTTACGGAGCAAATGCACTACCCACTGAACAATCTGCCAAGCATTAAAAATAAGCTTTTTCTAGTTTTTTTTCCTTAATGACCAAATGCATAATTTCCTTTGATGAATGTATTTTTTCCACTTTAGGTTCAAAGTAAGAGCAATAATTTACTTTAGGCTTATAATAGTCCTTTACTTCAGACGTAGGGACAAATGGATTTTTGTGTTTCAGAATCGAGAAATTTAAGGTGTAATGTATATGTTGCCATAGCAAACTCTCTGTGGCCTGCAGCTGGCTCATCATGGAACACACTTATGCTTCTATAGGGAATTATGGGAATATTTATAACATGGATAAATTAAACAACCTGGCACCAAAGGTTAGTTATTGATGCTGGATAAATTTATAACCCTTAGGGCTCCCAGAAGTGTCTAGATTTTAGGACTTAGTATTAATACATCCATGCATTAGTAATCTATGGGTATTTTTAAAAGATATTCCTCACAAATACTATTTTTAAGGATTTAACATTTGGTAATTTGTTCTGCTGTCTTTAATTGTATATTGTATTCATCATAAATATTTTATATATTCTCACCAAATTATACTTACAGCTTTAAGGTAAAAATCATATAAGTTAAGTGTTTTCCAACATAATAAAATACAGAACAAAGACAACAAATTATACATTAAATGTTGTTTTTAAGATATATCATTTGATTTCACCTGGAGGATATTAGATAGTGATGGTCTATTATATTTTAATAGATATGGATATGGGTGGGAATATATGTTGTGTATGTGTATATGCACAGGCACGTGTGTATTTCTGTATGTTTGTGTGTGTTGTGGTATGTGTGGAGGTAAAAAGACAACTTGTAGAAGTCAGTTCTCTCTTTCAATCATGTGAGTCTTGGAGAATGGACTCAGGTCCTTGGGGATTGCAATAGGTAATTTAATCTGCAAAACCATCTCAATGGCCAAAAATTTGACGTTTCTCACCTAGAATTTCCTATTAAGAATAGTGTTTTAGATGACCTTTAAATTTTAGAAGGAGTGTGTTTATATGGTTTATAGCTTACTTTGGGGAAACGTAGCAAATGGAACGTTTCTGAGATTGAGTCTGCAGCAGTGCAGGCTGAGCGTGAACTTCTGTTCCTCCCACAGTCCAGCACGGGCCTCTTCAGGTGGCAGATTGGGACTGTTGGTAGCTAATTTCAAAGCTTGTAACCAACATGTTCACCCTTGGGACTGGATAAGCCTTGATCATTTGGGAGTTCCCAGATACTGAATGTAGAACATTTTAGTAAACTCATATAAAAAAAAAAAAGAAAAGAACAATAGAGAAAATAAAGTAAGAAATGGGAACTATAGGAAGAAAAGTGAGGTAAGAGAAAAAGAGATAAATGAAAGAAAGAAGGAAAAGAAAGAGGAGGAAAGAAGAAAATGCAACTGAATGTATCCTGCATTAACACTGTTATTCTAACTTTTATGAATCAAAATTAAGATCAGAGAACCCGGTAGAACTATGTCCAATTTCCGGAGGAACCGCCAAACTGATTTCCAGAGTGGTTGTACCAGTTTGCAATCCCACCAGAAATGAAGTAATGTTCCTCTTTCTCCACAACCTCTCCAGCTTTTTATCCTTGAGCTTTTTATCCTAGCCATTCTGACTGGTGTGAGGTGGAATCTCAGGGTTGTTTTGATTTGCAT
>NW_022196896.1:48109451-48154451 GCF_008632895.1 Mastomys coucha
GCCCTGTGAAAGTTCTGTGCCCCAGTGTAGGGGAATGCCAGGGCCAGAAAGTGGGAGAGGGCAGGGTGTCAGGCAAGGGGAAGTAGGAGGCAACAGGGGTTTGTTTTAGTTGTTTTTGTTTGTTTCTTTGTTTTTTGGAGGGGAAACTGGGAATGGAGAAATTTACATGTAAATAAAGAAAATATCTAAAAGAAAAAAAAAAAAAAGATCAGAGAACCTTCATGAAATTTGTGATTTTTGGAAACCCAGGAAAAAAACTCAGAAATCTGCCCCCAAGATTTAGAATGAAAGGGTTGTGTTATACAAGAAATAGGGTGGGTCCTGGAGTTGATATTTATAAAACAAAACCACACAATTTAAAGCAGAATAAATACCCAGAACACAGACAATGTCAAATACACACAGAGGTAGAGAATGATCCAATAAGGTGCATAAACCTCAGGAGACAAACCTCAGGACGCAGACACTTCTCACAAAGAAGCTCAGGTTGAGAAAGTTGAAATTCCCTCAGGGGCTACGTTTCACTCCTCTTACATGGATGAACGAAGCATCCTTCATATAAGCGGAAGCTCGTATGGAGTACACACGTTGGGGATATACACATGCCTGCCTCTCAATGACCAACAGAGTCCTCAGTTATAAGCTTTATTACAACTCCTGCAGGCGTCTACGGTACCACTTCCACCTTGCCATCAGCCTCAGCGTAACCATAGCAAGGGGAGGACGCCAAGGACGGAATGTAGGAGGTGAGCAAGAAGGGAAGGCGCTTAGGACATAGGGATCGTGCATAGAGTTCTCTTGTAAAATTTACTCATTCATATCCTGTTGGCTGCTGCAATTTTTCTGGTTTTTATACTTTCCAATGTCTTTAAAAAGCAGAGTAATTATGGTAACACCAGGAGTGCTGTTTATTCTTGGTCACTGAGTTAATCGGCTCTCATGATGGGCTGTGAAGTGAGGACATTATCCACTGGATGTTTCCTTCCTTCCTTTTTTTTTCTTTTGCCTTTGGCAAAACTTCCACCAGCAGTGATAAATAATTCCATACCCCTAAGTGGATATTATTATTATTTTCAAGTGTGAGTCACAGCTGGCTCCTAGCCTGTCAGCTCTCCCGCTGCAGATGCCAGTGCACAGACCTGTTGAGGATTTTGTTGATGGAAACGGATCCCCATGCCCACAGTCACTTTTCAGCTTTTTCCTCGCTATAGTGTTTCCTGGGTGGGGTGGGGGGGGCGGGTAGGATCTGCCAGGGGATGACAGAAAGAGGCTCTGGCTGAGGCAAAGGGGCAAATAGACTGTGGATTTGGCTTGCGAAGTTGGAGCATCGCCTACTTTTTGGATGTTTTACTTTGCGGCAAACTCACTTTCCAGTGAAACTGCAAGCTCACCTCTATGTCAAGTAGACATGGTGGAACCACCAGCTAGCAGAAAAATTTGTACATCATCCATGCTAAGACTACATCATAGATTAAAAAGTGAATGAGAGCTTGGATTTATTTCTGTTTTGCAGTTAATGTCTGAACTCCACTTCTATTTTCCTGGCTCCCTGATCCCTTTCGTCAAACATATTTTCTTCAACTTCTGGTGCCTACTGACTTCCGAAGTGCCCCCTGGCTAGCCTCAGTGCAATTCTGCTGGTCTTGGGGCATTATTTTCAACCTATTACTTCTTTTCCCCATCAGAATTCACTCTTCCAGCACATTACTCAGGGTCCTGTGACAATGAGTTCCGGTTACTTCATTGGTTAGCGAACACTCCAGATACATCATGTAGTACTTGGGTCTCTCCCTGACCCCCTGCTCTAAAGTCAACTAAAGAACTGAGAACTAGTAAAAATTGTTCAACTTAAAGAAATTGGAGACTAACATGTAATAAGGACACATGCTCCACTATGTTCATAGCAGCCTTATTTATAATGGCCAGAAACTGGAAACAACCCAGATGTCCCTCGACAGAGGAATGGATACAGAAAATGTGGTACATCTACACAATGGAGTACTACTCAGCTATTAAAAACAATGAATTTATGAAATTCTTAGGGAAATGGATAGATCAGGAGAATATCATCCTGAGTGAGGTAACCCAATCACAAAAGAACACACATGGTATATGCATTCTCTGATAAGTGGATATTAACCTAGAAGAGCAGAACACACAGAGCACAAACCACAAACCATAAGAAACTCAAGAAGAAGGAAGACCAAAGTATGGATACTTCATTCCTTCTTAAAAGGGGGAACAAAATACCCATGGAAGGAATTGTAGAGATTAACTGTGGAGCAGAGACTAAAGGAAGGACAATTCAGAGACTGATCCACCTGGGATTCTTTCCCATATTCAATCATCAAATCTAGACACTATTGTGGATGCCAGCAAGTGCTGGATGACTGGAGCCTGATATAGCTGTCTTCTGAGAGGCTCTGACAGTACGTGACTAATACACAAGTAGAGGCTCACAGCCATCCATTGGACTGAGTACAGGGTCCCCAGTGAAGGAGCTAGAGAAAGGACCCAAGAAGCTGAAGAGTTTGCAGCCCCTTAGGAGGAACAACAATATGAACTAACTAGTACCCTCAGAGCTCCCAGGGACTAAAACTCCAACCAAAGATTACACATGGAGGGACTCATGGCTCCAGCAGCATGTGTATAGCAGAGGATGGCCAAGTCGGTCATCAATGGGAGAAGAGGACCTTGACCCTGTGAAGGTTCTATGCCCCAGTATAGGGGAATTTCAGGGCCAGTAAGCAGGAGGGGGTGGGGTGGGGAGCAGGGGAAGGAAGGAGGAAACAGGGGATTGTTTTAGGTTTTGGATTTTTAATTTAATTTAATTTAATTTTATTTTTATTTTTTTGGAGGGGAACCTGGGAAAGGAGATATTGTAAATAAAGAAAACATCTAATAAAAAGAAAGAAAGAAAGAAATTGGAGACTGGTTAGAAAGGATGCGTATTTTGAAATGTCAGTAAAATTGTAACTTTGCTGGTTTCCATCTCTTTGCATAGGAGCTTCATTAAACTTAAAGCACTGTACACGTAATATTTTTGAAGTATGCCAGTCTTAGTAAAGTGTTGGGCTAATGGGAATGCAGCATCAGGAGCAGTTTAAGCAGTGATGGAGATTGCGGCTTTGGATACGTTGAGTATACACTCTACAAGACTAAGGCATATCCCTCGGCCCTTGTAGAGAATTTATAACATGAGCATAATGATTCCATTACTCCTAAGCAAGTCACACACAACCCTATGAAAACAAATAGGATTCTTCTGAGTGTGTGGTGTTACCATCAGTGGAGAATTTCACCCGTACTTTACCGAATAGTTCAAAGACACAGTTTCAGAATAAGTTGGAAAAAAAATTTATCAAAACAATTACAAATGAATCATTGGTTGAATACCGACAAAAGTATCTTAGATATTTTATGGCATAATTTATGGTTGAGAGAAAAACAGTTGGTGTTGGCAAAAGAAAATCAAATTTGCTTCCACATCTGGTAAGTATTAGGACAATGGAAGAGTATTTTTGCATAAGAAGTTTTTCAAATAAACAAGGGAATGAGTGGCCCTGAACTTGCTGATTTTAATTACCAGAACCTATAAGTTGAGGTGTTTGAGCACGACAACATCATAGTTTTTATGGGACAGAAATTTTAGTTCCCCCAAACTCATCCCAAGGGAGTCAGTAGCTAGTTTCTGAAATAGAGATGGAGAAAAATGACTGACCACAGGGGATTAGAGATCAAAGCAATGTTCTCACCCCTCCTGTCTAGTTTCCTTCAGATCAAAGGGATGATGGTGTCATGAGATGCCTGCATGTTGGTAACACTGCCCCAGGCACCAAATGCCATCACAACTCTTCATGTCCATTACAAACCTGAGGTCACAAAACAGCAAAATGGAGGTGGGGGAAAGGACTGTAATTCAATACTCCTGAGCAACGTACTCTCAAAGATGATTTCCAAACAGCTGTGGTGTTTCCATGCCAGCTTAATGACTTGTGTAAAGGGCACTAGCCCATCCATGCACTGGACCTAGGAAAATGAAGAGAAAGAAGTTGTTAAAAAGGATAAGGGGGGAAAATGTAAGGGAACATAATTTACACTGTACCAATCATCAAAGCTCCATCATCATCAGACTTTGTGGAGATGCAGCTTATAAACTCTAAAATGAGCATACTGCTTGTTAAGCCCGAGCCATGTTGCCACCTTCTCTTTCTTCTTCCACAATCTGTTTCGTTTTCATTTTGAAATTCAAAAATAAAATGATTAATTAGCAATGCAAGGTTTTAAAAGCAGAGGAGAGGAAGGTGCAGAAATGAGTTCCCATTGATGCTCTGCTCCTTCCACAGACCGTGACTCTGGACGTCCTTTAATTCTGAATCCTGGGTTCTATATGTTTGAGCATCTGTGCTAGGAAGACATTCCAGATCATATGTTCTAATAACTCTGATAAGTAGCACAGGATCGCTGCTTTTCTCAGAGCCATTTTCAAGTGACAAAAAAATAATTGGTCATTTAATTAATAATTAAGAAATAAGGGAAATTAAATTTTAATTTTTAAAACACATATCTGACTATCTCAAGCCTAAGAAATATAAAAACATAACATTTCTGAGTGTCGGAGCACAAAAGTATCTTCAGGTAAGGAATAACCATTGTTCTGCAGAAAAGCTGCATGAGACAAGTAACAAAAGCCGAAAATAATACTAAGGAGGTAAAACAGCATAAAATCCAACTGGAACGGATACTCGGCACTGGGGTGACTAGTTCAGATGGATGAGAATTATTTCAAAAACATATTTTTGTTAACATTTATTGAATACACCTTCTGCCAATCATTATGGTGAGGATTTAGGACAGGTGGTTTTATTTCATCTGATGCAGCATGGCATTTTACAAGTTTTGACAATTAAACTTTCCATCAGTGTTACAAATTAGAAAGTGAGTGCCTGTGTTGAGCTCCTAGCAACTGTATCAAGGCCCCTCATTGGCATATGCCCTTAATTCTCAGGATAATTCTCAGGTGGCACCTCTGTTAGAATACATTGTTAGTGATAGCTCTCTCTGCCTCCAGAAAGCTGCATTAATGAATATGACCTGATACGAAAGTAATAGTAATAAAGCATAGCACCAAAACAATACTCATATAAAAGTTTTCAATGCTTGGCAAATTTTGGCACTTCCTGGAGGAGATTTCTTAACAAGAGATGCTATATTTTTTATTAGTCTTTTCCTCCCATGATTGAAATAGCAAGCTGAAAACACAGGCAATGCCTACAACTTGGGTAAATTCAGTTTTACCAGTAAGAGTAATCCTCATCATTCATGTGCCCAGGTAACAATCATGACTCACTAAAAGTAAAATCTTGAGAGTAAGACATCTCTCTGAGTTCAGCTTTCACCCATCATAAAACAAATGTGCATGGAATTCTATCTATATTTAAACAAAACTTTTTGCTTTGTGGGCTATTTAGCTGCATCAAGTTAAGAAAAAAAATTAAACGGAACTTAATGTAAGCATGTTAAACACCCAGAGGTCCCTTCATTTTTGCTTTATCTGGTGTTCCATTATGGCTTGAAATGAAAGAAGACGAGGTGTATTCACCTCCTAGAGAAAAGAACACAAGTTTGAAAAAAAAAAACGACCCCTTTCTTGTTTTACTAGTGCCCCCTCTAGTGGGGATTTTAGAGTAATTCAGGCAAAAGGACCCTAAAAGACATTTGAGCACATATTTTGTTTGCTTTCTTACATTTCCTTTTTAGAAACATTCTAAACACAATGATGTGAAATAAACAAACATAATAGTGCATAATAGATGTACAATGGCTTCAGCAGCGATTGTAATTAGACAGAGGAGTGATAACAGTCTGTGCTGTACTCAGAAAGGGAAAGGTTTTCAATAGCTTTGGCAGACAGACACGAAAACATATTTTGCCGGAACCCACTGTCATTCATTTCGCGGCTTGACTTCTTCTCTCCACCAGCCCATTTGGCCATTAGCCTAAGACTTTACACCAGTCACATTCTTCCCATTTACTTCCAAAACTTACCTCTTTCACCCTTTATTTTGTTACTGTTACATTATCAAGTACATAAATTTTTTCATCTCTAACTCCTACAATCCTTCCTCTGTGTGAAAACTACATCGGGTCCTCAGAACCAAGCCATATGAACTAATCCTGCTTATCATTTAGAAGTGTTCCTTTTCAAATGGTTTGCTAGCATTGTTTATTTTTTTTTTCCTCCCATAAGATATGCGTGCTTGTACCCTAGAAATAAAAAGAAGAAGAAGAAAAACTACCTGGCCCCAAATGAACATTCTTAACACTGCTTTATCGGATGCTTCCTGGAGATGTCTTGAGTTTGGTAGATGCTTCTTGTTCTACGGGGATCTCTGTCAACTTCTCGTCTTATGCATTTAATGTGCTTCCCTGGTGACAGCCTAAGGGAGCTCTCACTAAACAATTAATGGGAGGCATCTCTTGGGAGCCTAATGGGTATTTAGCAATAAGTTCAATTCCAGTGAATTGTATAATGTGATATTTTGACAACACATATGGAGAAGTTGCAGAAAGGTGAACTTTACTTTTAAAAGGAAAAAAAAATACACTCACACCTGCGGTTCTCACCCTCTTGTTATTGTTTAGAGACAAAGGATAACCAAGATATCATTTCCAGTGCTGTTGTGTGTGCCAGCTTTTGCCATCTTGGCACAATACTGCTCTTACTAATGCAATGTGCAGTTTTCAATCTATTAACAAACGTAAAATTTGCTGTGACGTTTTGATTCCAAAGCCTCAAGCAATGAAAGGCGTAGCACTGTGCAGGATATTTGTATTATGTTAATAAAAAATGATACTACCATATGATACTGATATTAAGCAGAAAACACTAATTAGTGTTTTCTAGACCAAAGTCACACTCTGATTTTAGAGTAGCTGTATATCAAAGTTTTGGATATAATAATGCATCATCTTGATCAACATATTTTTCAGGCACTGCTTAAACCATTTCTGTTTGCCAAAACGTTAAGATAGTAGTGACATTGCTTTCAAAACATAATTTATAGATTTCTTAATGGTAATTTATATTTAAAGTGTGTGATATCAGAATAGTGTGTTTGTTATTAGAATATGTTCTGCATCTGTAACACACTTATAAATATAAACAAAGTAAGGGTAGAGCTCATTTCTAAAGAGAATTAGTTGGCTTTGATTCAAATCAATATAGCAAAGTAAATATGGATCACTTTACTCGAAAACAGATTTAAGTAGTTTCTCGTCTATTTTCACCCCTGAATCTGAAATGCTCAGAAAGTCTGTGCAATGTTATAATCATACAAATGCTTGTATATGAACACACACACCACATAGGCACTATAGAATTATATTAAACAGAGGCATCATTTTAATACCTCTGAAGCTTGAGATATTAATGGAAGTAATCTCTGTCTCCAAATTCCTATAGTTTAATTTGAATAAATTTTATTTCCAATTTTTCTTACGCTTTCAATGAAGTTCATACTTATACATTTATTTCATGTTAATATCTTTTCTCAGAAATAAAAATAAATAAAGGATATATTGGCAGAAAATCAACTGTGGCATGATAAGGAGCACACAAATTTAAAAGCACAGCCCCCCAAAGGAAGGAGAAAATATCGTTCATTATCATCACTTTGGCTGTTCTCATAAGTTCTTGCCCAAAATGATTTACAAGGGTGCTATAGCTCCTTTAAGGAAGTGAACACAAATTCAACAAATACCCTCTCTATCAGATTTTGTAAAGTTTTAGTCACTCTCCTAAAAAAAAAAGGCACTTTCCTATGGAGACTGCATGGCAGTAACAATTGCACATAAATGACCATAAAAACATTACATCGTTTTTCTCACTCTTCTCCTACATCCTTGGGGCAAGCACCAGATATATCTCTATGTCAGGCAGGCTCCTTTTGCTCAGCTCTCAGTGAGAGTGCCTGTCTGAATTACCACTGAACTTACGCTGCAAATTCATATGTTGTGGGAGGAATTACACAAACTGCTGCATCAGTCTATTAAGCATAGCAACTGCATTATGAGGTCAATAAAAGATTGGAGGCAAAATATCTGGAAAGTAATTACCACTCTTTAATGAATATATAGTATGGTGATTTCTGAGTGCTGTAGGCGTAACTGCTATATATTTTATAGTTTATAAATAAATAGTTATTACCTTACACTAAGGCTAGGAATACATCCATTGAACAGTTAATTTGTTGTAAAGAGGCACATTTTGCTTAAACTGCTTACATATAATAGATTATCAGGTAATTCCAATATGCTGTAATTGAGAATTACCTCTCAACATGGAATATTCAATTGCATTTTGCACATCTGGGAGAAAACTATATTTTCATCTCAGCTATTCTCTTCTGCATTAAAAGCATGATTTGTAGCGTATATTTTATGTAGGGAGTAATGGCAACACAAAGTCAACCTTATGGTATGAATAATTTAAAATTATTTCTTTAGTTTAAATGTACTTGCATGCAAATTACATGATATAATTATTCCCACATAGCAGTCTACCTTGCTTTTTTTTTCTAGAAGCCTGTTTCTCAAGCTACAACATCAACTGCCAAATTAAATATGCATATTTTGCCTACATTATTTCTAGCTCTTTCTTATAAAGTAAAATCAGAATAGCATGTTGTAGTATACTAGTTATTAGTTGATAGTATGCGAGATGATTTTATCAAATGATTGGTTTACTTTTCTATTAAAGTCATAATAAGCTTTTCCTGTTGTTTTTACAGGCAAGTAATTTAAAGCATCTGGTGGATAGTTTACAAATAAACAGATCACTCTGATGCCTTCCTGAGACTTTAAATTTAGGTAGGTATAACAGAGAAAGGCAATGGTGTTCTCGAGAGGCAGAATCTGTGCTAAAGCAGCAGGAATTTCCATGTTGTGCCTATAAGAAGCTATAACCTATTTAAAGACTCCCATCGCAGCTGAGCAGTCCCTAAAATTTAGTTAAAATCGAATGATCCAGAAGGTGTTGCACTGCAAGGACTTGCTTCATTTGGTAAACTCAAACTCCATTTGATTTCTTTTTTCTATTCTTCACATGAAATTTTAACAATAACTAATGATTTATTTCACCTAAGTTGGAGCATGAACCTTGTTTTTTGGTCACAGTACATGGTATGGTGGGTGGGTAGACAGTGAGAATGAACCAAAAAAAAAAATGGTATATGTATATGAAAGTGTATCAAACCATTATTTTATGCACTGACTAAAAATTAATTTTAAAACATAATGAAAAAGTAGCCTAGAGTATTAACAGAGGTTATCATTGTATATGTAAAACTGATGGGGAATGTTAACACTCTAGTGTTTGTTGCCTGGTGCTGGAAGCTGCCACAGTCCGCACAGAGGTGGAAGAAAATGAGAAGCTCTGCTCCAGTCTTCACTGTCAACGCACTGACATGCCTCATGCTCTGCAAGAGAATTCTTTTGCAACGGCAACTCTGTTTCTAACTTTAGGAGACTGAAATTAGTTGTACGATATACAAAGTCCCCTCCCCTTTGAATAGCACAGCCTTTTCAGACCTTAGCTTGGAAGGTTTCACCTTACGGGGGACTGCAACGATGCCAGAGTATTGATGTGCTAGAAAGTCAAAGTCAGCATTTCAACACTTGCGAAGCGCGTGACATATTCCTGGTGGAAGTTGTTTGCTTACATATTTCTCACAAGGAGTCTCCGAGCCATGCACGAATATTCGCTCTCTTTTTATCTTTGAGGAAACCGAGTCGCGCAAAAAGCAGTAGACTGAAGCGTAACACACAAGACACCTCTGTCTTCAAGTTGATCCCTTTGGAGAGTGTGGAATGCCGGGAAGAGATTCCAGCTTAACAGGCAGTGTGCCCCACAGATGAAAGGAAAGGATTTTGAGGATTTCAGAGACGGAATGATAACAGTTGCTTCCGTCTTCCTGTGCTTCCCTCTTTAACACTGTTTATATCCATGATGACCTCATTTAAAATTAGCAGATGCCAGCAACACAAACGGATGTGTCTCTCAGACCATAGCACGTGGCACTGCTCTTTTCCTAAGTAAGATTCCAAAGATGGCTTGCCATCATGCATGGAAAGCTAAAGGTACCTGAAGGGTGATAGTGAAAAGGAAAAAGAGGGTCGGGCTTAGGAGAAATAAACTCCAGTCTTGCATTCACTGTCAGGGAGCTCTGAGTGCTCACTCTTTCTCAACAGTGATAGGACAGGGTGTTCTCAGCAGAGAAAAGAGAAACTGGAACTGTGTCATGCAGTTTTGTATCTAGCTCTAATATTCCATCTCTATTTTCTTAGCTCTATACTTGTCAATGTAGGATATGGGTAATAATTTGAAGCCATGCATAGTTTAGCTACTCAGACGCTTGTCTGACTCACTGGGATGTCAGAGGTGTCCCACTACTCATGTCTAAAATCTTAATCTAACTTCTGTGTGCACAAAATCTAAGGCCCCGGCTGTGATGGAGCCTCAGTCCATTCTATTTTAACATATGAATTCCACACAAGAAGCACCCCCTGCCTAAGCACAAAATTTTGCTATCTTATTATCTACAGCAGTGTGTTCCAAGGCCAGGGATGGCAGCCCATCCCGTTTCTTCTAGCACTAGAGAGGCAGAGGAAGGCAGATCTCTGTGAGTTCAAGGCCAGCCTGGTATACACAGTGAATCCAGGCCTGCCAAATTTCTACAATGAGACCTAATCTCAAAAAAAAAAAAAAGTGATGATGATGATGATGATGATGATGATGATGATGAAGATGATGTGATGCTTAGCAAATTTTAGATTATTCATGAAAACTATAGAAAGGACTTCTTTGCAAAATGCATTCTGGGCTACAAATATACTCACTGGTCTAAAACATGGGAGACCCCATGTTCAATTCTCAGTTACATGCAATTGCAAACACACAATCTTAGATTCTGATTCCTGGATGAGCTTACCAATCACTAACTCAGAGTCTGAGGTGTGCTGATGGGCACTGTGGAATACCAGGAGTAATCCTCTGGATGCCATTCTAACTCTTGAAAAGTTCAGTAACTGCAACTTTCCTTGACAGATAAAGAAACTTTGTATTAAGCTAGCTCTGGGTCTCAGGGGATGCACAGTCGGGCTCAAGTACTACTCAGTCGTAAGAGGCAGGGAAGTGGCAGAGAAAACCTGCAGGAGGAAGCAGTGCAGAGCAGAACAAAAGATGCTGACACCCCAGTGCAAGCAAACCTCCAGAGGTTGAGGAAGCCAGAGATAAAGCAAGCATATTTCACCTGCATTTCCAGCTTTCAGAATTGGACAAATCATGTGATTTTAGGATAAAAGATAAAACTTCAGAGAAATTTCATTAACATGTATTCAATTAATAAGTCATTATTTGTGAAACAAGAAGCACCTTTTGTTTTAGTTTCTGGAAATAGAACTGTTTTCCCTGGCAAATCTGTAGTCGGGTCCAAAGGTATCAGATTTTATCAATTTTAGTAAATTTAATATCAACTCACTAAAAAGAAAACCTAAAGAAATATGATATAGCACAGATATACATCAACACACTTACTTCCTGCATTGCAACTCTTTCAGGGCCACTAACAGCTCCATGTGAAATAAAAGATGTAATGCCAACTACTATTGACACGCTATTGACACTCCTAAAGCATTTGCTTCAATAAGTGACTATTTTTTACTGCCGCCATTCAAAAAATGACTACTTAAGCAATTCTCTAGTTTAAAAAAAAACCTTTAAACTTATCTTTTTTGTTACTGTGATGTAGTCAGTGTTATCATATAAGTCATCATATACTTGTTCACTTGCAATTATTTTGCAAGGAGTAGGAAGCTGCCAACTGAATGCAAATAAAAGGAGAAAACAGAAATAGGAGACAGGAAAAGTTGCTCCTTCGTGCTGCAAGTTAGAAGATAGCTCTGTCACAGTAAGCAGAATTAATTCATGTGGTGTTATCTCAGAAATGAGTGTAGCATTTGCACAGAAAAATACTGCAGATGTTATAGACAAAGAGTATTAGCCTTCTAATACTGTTCTTAAAGGACAGCAAAAAAAAAAGCACAGAGGTATAAGATTGAAGTAAATGAGAAATGACTTCCCAAAATTAAAGTGGTCACAGCTTCCAATCCTTCAATGATGTTGTAGCAAAATCTCTAAGAACCTGAGGGTGACTAATGCAAGTACTCACAAATCTTGTATTACGTATCAGATACATGCACCATCAAAGAAGAGTCAAAATTTGTGATATTGGGCAATGGCTCCAGCTCTCTTTTCAGATTGAGAGCACTACTAAATTCTAAACACTTCCAGAGGAACTGACTTTGTTTACTTGTAGCAGAGACCTACAGTGAAGCCCAGGCTGACCTCAAACTCATGGCAGTTCTCCTGCCTTCGTTTCCCTAGTAGTGTTAGGATTACAAGCAGAAATACTTTGTCTAGTATGGAGCTGATTTTTTCTTCTACTGGTTAGAATAGATGTCAGGATCTGGTCCCTACCCCTAGTCTAGCTCCTAGTTAATGGAGCAACAATATGGGTGATGTCCAGAATCTAATCCTAATTTCCATTTACGTAATTTAGGATTCAAAAGTACAGTGTTTCCTCTAACTCCTCAGTGAATGTATGTAAAGAATCTTTGGAAATGTCACACAAGCTCATTTCACAGGAAGACATGTCCTATGCTATATCAGCATTCCCCCCTTTAAAGGTAATATACCATATTACCTTTAGCCTTCAAACGTTACCTAAAGTCTATTGTACTATAGCGTATAGTTTCTCCTTATGCTCATTAAAATCAAGAGGTCATATTTTGAAAGTATACAGACAGGCATAGTGGCACACACCTTTTATCCCAGCACTCCAGAGGCAGAAGCAGGTGGATTTCTGTGAGGTTGAGGCCAACCTAGTCTACAAAGTGAGTTTCAGGACCACCAGAGTATAGTTTGAAAGTATAGATGTAAGCAGGATGAGTGGTAGGTCAAACAATGGTGACTGTTACTTCAGAAATTATTTAAAATTAAATGAAAGAATTAAAAACACATCCAAAATTAAAAACAAACTGGAAATGCTGATATATATTGTGATCTTGTAGATAGATAGATAATGATTTCATATATATGTATATATACACATATGTAATTAATACACAAATATAAGCCCTTCCTTAATGAAATATAAACCTATAAAGACAGATAACCTGTCCTGTTTTATTATTTTTATATCTTTTACAGCTATGATAGTACCTAGCACACAGTAAAACGATACACATACATTAATTGCTAAATAAATCAATCACCTAAAATACTTTTCTTAGGCTGCTAGATGTACTTTACAAACCACCTCAATTCTTTAGGATGCCAGAAATCCTATAGACACAGAATGGAAAATTCAGCCAATTTTTTGACTACCAAAGGGCTTCTCCATTTGGTGTGTGCTCTCTTTTAAAATCCCCCTAAAGATTCTTGCACAGCTAAGCCCAGTTAATTATTATTAAAATTGTTCTTTGACAATTCCATACTTGTACAAAATGTTTTCTTATTATTTTCATGACCCAATCTTTTCTTCTTTCTCTCCCTCCAATCAACCTCTCCAACTCCTTAACAGGCTCTTCCTCACATTCAAGCCTTTTTGTTTTGTTTTGTATTGTGTTATGTTGTGACTGAGCTTCATCAGGGACGTTGGGAGAACATAAGTTTGAAATTGCCCTTTGGAGATTGGTGGACTCACCAGTAGTACATATGGGGAGATAAGGACACCCTATGCACCAGAATCCATCAATAGCAGCCAATAGCTCATTCCGAAGGACCAAGGTTCCTAGTGAGCTCCTCCCTGCCCATGACTGGCTGTTAATGAATTGCACTGTGATTGCAATGCATGGCAAGATCACATAACTGAACGTGGTAAGGTTTGCAAACCAAAACAGCAGCAGTAAAAGATTTCTGAATGTCATCAGCCAGATATTCAGACATTTAAATTTGAAGTATCTTGGTACAGAGTTCAACCAGGCCGTGCTTCTTTGTACAGCTCTCCTGTAGGATTGCTTCTATGCACACAGCCGGTGCACTTAGTTCTGTGTTTGCTGTCATCCCCGATCCACTACACACACCACCCAAAACTTTGGCTCAGATTTGAAACTGCTGTGTGTTATGAGTTGCAATATTTTCACTGTAGTAAAAAGTTCTCTGCTCTTGTAGAAGTGATGGTGATGGTTTTGTGGCAAGATGTGAAGTCTTGGATTCTTCCTACCATCATTCCTCAGCATGGAAGAGTCGCTTTAGTGAAGCTTTAGCTTTTAAGTGTTAGAATGATTGATTTTTAAAATTGCTATTTCTGGGGCTAGGGATATCCTTCAGTCAGTAAAGTGACTCCTCCTCAGCATCCATGTAAAAAGCCAGACATGATGACCTGTTCCTGTAATCCTAGCACTGAAGATGTGGAAACAGGAAGAATGCTCGGATTTGCCAGCCGGCCAGTCTGGCTGAACTGGTGAGCTCGAGGCTCAATGAGAGACCTTGTCCCAAAAATCATTTAAGAAAGATACTTCAATGTCTACTACGTGCATATATGCACCCCACACACATGAGTACACCCATAAATATTCATATATCACACACAGAAAATGTAGTCTGGGTTCATGAGGAGCTTCCTAAAAATTTAAATTTATTTCTTCCTTGGGAATACAATAGGATTTTCAATAATCCCTAAAAGGTACCATGGGAAACAACATTCTCAGCATTGACAATTATAAAAATCAAAATATTGATCAACTCTAAAATAATGCTGAACATGTTCCACATTCCTTAAGTTTCAAATATTCAGCCAAGATTTAATTTTGTATGCACACATAAACACATTTGTCTTACTAATATGTGAATGTGCTTATATCTTTAATAAATAATAAAATGATATATATATATCACATAATTATTTTCAAAATAAATCACTTTGTGATTTAATATTAGTATGTGATTTAATTGTACAGAATACTTTATCTGTCTACTTACCTTAGACTATGTAAAAATTTGATGTGCAAAACAGGTTGTGAATTGGAAAATATTTAAGGGACCCTGCTTTAAAGGAATCTATAAATCTGATGCCTTCTATACCAAGACATCCTTCCTCAAAGGTACTCCAAACAAAGCATATATAATGTATAACACAAAGGTTTCCTACTCAACTACAACTAGTTAAATCAAGGACCAACACAGTCCTACTAAACTACAACTTGTTAAATCAAGGACAGACACAGGCTTAAGTAGCCTTTAATGACTGACAATGTTAAAATGTTAATATCCTCACCTTGAAAGACAGAAAAAGACAGAGCCCAAACACATCCTTACAATGCACTGCGAGTGCAGTTCTCCTGGGAATGCCTCTTCTTTAGAATGAACCTCTACATGTGATGAGAATGTGGAGGAAAAGCATTATGATCCTCGCTTTCATCACTCAAAACCTCGAGGTAGAAACAGCTTTCACAGTTGGTATTGCAGCTTCTGGATAAATAGAATTCCCTATACTTCAAACTTAGATAAGGATGATTATTATATAAAGAAAAGACTACATATAACACACTGATTCTGACTTCCTTAGTTTATAGAAAAGAAAACTAAGGCTAAGCAAGGAGGGAGTTAAACATTAGCAGGACTTTGTCAAAGATCAAGTGACCATAGGTGTGTGGATTCATTTCTGGGTCTTCAATTCTGTTCCATTGATCTACTTGCCTGTCACTGTACCAATACTGTGCAGTTTTTATCACAATTGCTCTGTAGTACAGCTTAAGGTCTGGGATGGTGATTCCACCAGAGGTTCTTTTATTGTTGAGAATAGTTTTTGCTATCCTAGGTTTTTTATTATTCCAGATGAATTTACAAATTGCTCTTTCCAACTCTATGAAGAATTGAGTTGGAATTTTGATGGGGATTGCATTGAATTTATAGATTGCTTTTGGCAAGATGGCCAGTTTTACTATATTGATCCTGCCAATCCATGAGCATGGGAGATCTTTCTATCTTCTAAGATCGTCTTCAATTTCTTTCTTCAGACTTGAAAGAGCTAGAGAAAGGATCCAAGGAGCTGAAGGGGTTTGCAGCCCTATACTAGGAAGAACAATATGAACTAACAATACCCTCAGAGCTCACAGGGACTAAATCACCAACCAAAGAGTACACATGGTTGGACTCATGACTCCAGCTGCATATGTACCAGAGGATAGCCTAGTTGCTCTTCAATGGGAAGAAAGGCCCTTGGTCCTGTGAAGGCTCTCTGCCCCAATGTAGGGGAATGCCAGAGCCAGGAAACTGGAGAGGGTGGGTTGGTGAACAGGGTGAGGGAGGAAGGAATAGGATTTGTTTTTCCAAGAGGGGAAACCCCGGGAGAGGGGATATCATTTGAAATGTAAATAAAGAAAATATCTGATAAAAATAAAAATAAATTCAAAGAATAGCTGGACTTAACTCCAAAACCATGATGGGTTGTTTATTGTTTGGTTGGTTGGTTGGTTTGTTGGTTTTGGTTTTTTTTGAGAAATAATACCTTAAGTTCTGATTATAGGGACATTCCCTCTGTATTTAATCATGCATTATTTTGTGTGCTTTTACTTGAATTTTAATAGATCCTTGACGAAGCATCTCTTCTATATTTGGCCTGTTTTTTCACTCAAAGTCTATTCCCAGAGTTACACATATAATAGAGATTATCCTTGATGTACACTGGCATTATATTTCAAAAATCGTAGTTGGAAGAAAAATATCTTAAACCAAAATGCATTTAAGATATCTAACCTAGTCAACATCATACAGGTTAGCCTAAACTACTGAAATATATGCTCATAACATGTATCTTAGTGAAAAGTTAAGCAATCCTAGAACACAAGGCTATTTTATAACATAATGTTGAATGAGTAACGCAATTTCTGGAACATTATGTTTAACCTAAATATGATGGTTGAGTTGGTATGTTTATTATATCTAGATATTTTTGTTGATGCTTTTAGGGTAGGTCAGAGGATGGAAAGATTGATCAGTGATTAAGGCCACTTGCTATTCTTTTAGAGGACCTGAGTTCAGTTCCCAGCACTTACATGGCCACTCATAGCATCTGTACTTCCCATTCCAGGGGATCCAGTGCCCTCTTTTCTCTTCCTCTGACTTGCATACATGTGATACCCATAAACATATAGGCAAGCACAATGAAATACAAAAGAAATAAAATAAATAAATCTATAAAAAAGAATCATACTTAAGATGTTTCACAGGCCATTTATATATGAGGGTGATATTTTCAGGTTTCATGAACAGTCAGGTCAAAAATCCTGATGATATAACATTTGGAATAATAGCAAAATGTTCCCTGAATACTCTTTAATAATGCATGGGGTAAAAAATAGAAAACAAGGCACTTTTATACAATAATAACTTATATTTAATATAATCTCATTTCCAAAATTTCCTATTATGCTTTGCATCTAGAACATTTACCAGAGATAGTTAAAGTTATCATACTTCCCTCTAGTTAGTTAAGATAGTATTAGCTTAATCAAATACCATTATACAATTATTTCTATTCTACACATAAAGGTTTATTAAGAACTAAATCCTTATCCCTAGTATAGCATATGGGGAAATCCTTTTAGCATGATTAAAACACAAATAGATATGTACCATTTCTGTAATACTAACATAATAAATTTCTGTGTACCATCTTTTTTCAAATTATATCAACCATGTTTAAAGAAATAGAAAGAACTTTCTAAATTTTGCACCCATACTGGGGGAGAACCCAGCATAAAAACCAGTTCCCTCATATTTATCCTTTACAAGTTCCTCCAAGAATATACCATGGCTTTTTAAGTTCCCACCTTTAAGGTCCATTTCCTGGTAGAGGTCCTTTTGAAGGAGAGAATAAAGTCATGCCAGTTATCAGGATGCTTTCAAATGTCATAAAAGAACATCCACACAAAATAGAGGTTTTCCTGTCTTTATAATAATTGTTCAGTGAGAAACATTTGAAATGCTCTCACACACACACAAAAAATCATTTATTTGCATTACTGGCTTTTGAGTTTGTGAGTTTAGGAAACGCCTTTATTTGTACCCCTCACTCAACTTCTTAAGCAAGCCCAAGGAAGACAGAGATCTGAAAGAACTGTTGACATTGCTCAAACTCTCTGTTTAAAAACAATGCAACTCTTTCTAACTTCTAAAAGATGACTGTGGCCTCTGAGATATGTGTGATGTTTTTTCTGTAAGGCTTCTGTCATGTGTAGTGAATAGTAAGTTCAGTAAGAGTTCAATATACATATTCCACTTCTTTACTTTCTTTCTGTGTGTGAAATAAGTCCACAGTCTTACGAGGCTGGGGTTGGAGAAATGGCACCGCTGTTAAGAGCACTAGCTGCTCTTACAGAGGGACCAGGTCCAATTCCCATAGCTCATAAGTATCTGTAGCTCCAGTCTCAAGAAACAGGCTACCTTCTTTGGCCTCCACATTCACTATTCATATGTGATAAACATACACACAGGCAAAATGTCAATACCCATAAGATACAAACAAAAGTTAAAATGTTTAAATCTTAACAATCATTTCTTATTAAACTCTTGGATTTAATGACTTCCTCCTTTAAATTACTGTTTTGATAAGAATCTTTTCTCTAAATTATATTAAATAAATTACAGGATTTTATGAATTCATTACAAGATCCCCATGTGCTTCTTTCTGAACATCTAGCACATAGAAAGGATCTTAGTTTATATCTTAGTCTGTGGAATATACTTTATTATAAGTAAACATATATATAACATATAGAATTAAGTAAATATATAATAATATATATAATGTAAAATTATTCCTCCCTAACTGGGTTGTTCTTTCAAGAATCAGACTTCCAGGTTATATAGTAGGAAAGAGAAGCTAACATAGCATAATCAGCAAAAAAATCACTTAAAATGCAGAAAGTCACATTTGAATTCATGAATCAGAAAGCACAAAACCAACGCATAGAGCCAAATCACAAAAGGATAAAACCAATGAGGAGCTATTATTTATAATCATGCATCAGGCAGCTGCAGCTGGTGGCTCACACCTTTAATCCCAGCACTTGGGAGGCAGAGGCAGGCGGATTTCTGAGTTTGAGGCCAGCCTGGTCTACAGAGTGAGTTCTAGGACAGCCAGGGCCACTCAGAGAAACACTGTCTCAAAAAAAAAAAGAAAAGAAAAAGAAAGAAAGAAAAGAATAATCATGTTGCTATAATTCACTTTTATTTACCTAGTCACTATAGATAACAAGTTAGATTTGAGATAATTGTTCAAGGGAGAAAAATGGATAGCACATTTTTAAATGCTGTACTCATATGAAGAAAGATAACTATACTTGCATTTGTACAAGGCCCAACACTTAAATATTCATCTTAACTTGGAAGGCTGATGTACTACTCAGTGAGACTGCTAACTTACTTACTTAGAATGGATGAAACCCTGTGCTAATCCTCATCACCAGAAGGGAGAAAAAAGTTAAACAGGAAGGAGCGAGAGTTGTCCACTCCACTCATTTCTTTTCTTTTCCCTCCATGAGCTTCTGCAGCTTTTATTTTTGCATGTAAACCATTGGTGGAGTCTTGATGGTGGGTACTCTAGAGAGTGCACTGGGGTTCCGATGGCTCCAGACATTAGCTGGGAAGTCAGGTGACAGAAACAATGATTCAGACCAATCACATGATCACAAAGCTGGGGACTCCAGCAGGGTTCCTGGTGGTCAGGTGTGGATGTCTAAGGAAGTAGTGAAACGGGAGGGGCAAGCACTGGGCAGACCTTGAGCCGCCTGGATGACATCAGGGACAGAGGACCTAAGCAGCTGGTGGCTCCAGGGATCTCCCGTCAGCTTTAATTAGTCAGGGGTTTCCTGAAGGACCTGCCAGCAAACTTGGCTTTGCTGCCCTGCTCTTCCTCGATTCTAAGAATCTGATTGTACTTGGCCAGGTGCTCAGATGGGCAAGGGGCACCAGTCTTGATCTGCCCAGCGCAGAGCCCCATTACCAGGTCAGTGATGAAAGTGTTCTCAGTCTCCCCAGATAGGTGGGACACCATGACGCCCCAACCATTGGACTGGGTCAGCTTACACGCCTGCAGAGAGTCGGTCACAGAGCTGATCTGGTTCACTTTGAGCAGGAGGCAGTTGCAGGATTTCTCGCCTGCAGCCTTGGCAATCTGCTTAGAGTTGGTCACTGTGAGGTCATCGCCCACCACCTGGATGCCTGCACTAGCTGCGAACTTCTGCCAGGCATCCCAATCGTCCTGGTCAAAGGGGTCTTCAATGGACACCGCTGGGTAGCCCTGGATGAAGGACTTGTATAGGTCAGCCAGCTGGTCAGGCGTGATGTACCTGCTGGGTTCATCTGGAGACTTGAAGTCCAGGTCATACTTGCCAGACCTGTAGAACTCGGAGGCGGCCACATCCATGCCGATGACAACCTGGTCAGTGTAGCCGGGCCTTGGCAATTGCAGTCTTGAGCAGCTCCAGTGCTCCTTGTTCTCCAGGATGTTAGGTGTGAATCCGCCCTAGTCACCCACATTGGTGGCACCCTTCCTGTACTTCTCCTTGATGACATTCTTCAGGTTGTGGTACACCTCTGCTCCAATTCGCATGGCTTCCCGGAAACTGGATGCCCCCACAGGCAGGATCATGAACTCTTGCATGGCCAGCTTGTTGCCAGCATGAGAGCCGCCGTTGATCACGTTGAAAGCTGGGACAGGCAGGATGACTTCAGGGTTGCCCACCAAGTCAACAATGTGACGGTAAAGGGACACGCCCTTTTCCACGGCACTAGCTTTGCAGACAGCCAGGGATACTCCCAGGATGGCATTTGCACCAAATTTAGACTTATTCTCGGTGCCGCCCATCTCGATCATGAGCTGGTCAATCTTCTCTTTCTCCACGACATTCACTTTCTTGCAAACCAGAGCAGGTGCAATAGTTTTATTGATGCACTCAAAAGCCTGTGAGACACCTTTCCCCATGAAGCGAGTCTTATCTTTGTCTCAGTGTTCTAGGGCCTAGTAGATACCAGTGGACGCACCGTTGGGCACTGCAGCTCGGAAGAGACCCTTTTCGGTGTACAGATCCACCTCGACAGTGGGATTCCCACAGAAGTCAACGATCTCTCTGGCTCTTGAGGCTCTCTGGCTCTCATGGCTCTTGAGAATGGACATGGTGAACTTCTAGCAGTTGGAACACTGCGAAGGAAAGAAGGAAAGAGGGTTCTGTAGACACCGAAGAGAGCATAAAGGACAGACGTAAGCACGACCGTGTCCCGGAGCAGCACCCACTCATTTCTTTTCAATGTGGCACAAGAAGCATTAACCAGAACAATAACAAGGAAAAAGAAAGGGATACAAATAAGAAAACAACTCAAATTATCCCTATGAATAGGTGATATATTATACACAAGAGACCCTAAGATTTCCACCAAAAAAACTAGAAACAATCAACAGTTTCAACAAACTGGCAGGACACAAAATCAACTTGTAAAAAAAATCAGGAGTCTTTTTAAACAACAACAGCAAACACGCTAAAAATGAGATCATGCGTATGCTTCCAATTAATAAAATATCTTCAAACAAATCTAATCTGGATATAAATGTCTCTATAATGAAAACTTTGTACTTCTGAAGAAAAAAAATTGAGAAAGACACTAGAAAATAGGGAGACATCTCATCTTCATGGATCAATAGAGGAATGGATACAGAAAATGTCTTACATTTACACAATGGAGTACTACTCGGATATTAAAAACAATGAATTCATGAAATTTGTAGGCAAATGGATGGAACTAGAAAATATCACCCTGAGTGAGGCAACCCAATCACAAAAGAACACACACAGTATGCACTCACTGACTAAGTGGATAAAAGCATTCTTAAACTGACCAACCATCCATGGCTATGTGAAGGGGAACTTGTTAAAGGACTGGATACTGTAAGGAACAGAAAGTGGTAAATCACTGTCTATACTGAAAGAGGAAAAAAACTTAACAAATGTGGAATGTTAACTTGGTGCTCAACAGTCACAAAAAGTATTACAGTTCATTACAGGACCAATCATTTGGTCCTGAGGCATGGACTAGAAGTAGATACATATAGTCTGTGTTTCCCCCAGGCTGTAATGAAGAGCTGTACATTATGTTTCCCCCACCAACAAAATAGGAAGCAATGGCATGGTCAGCTTCAGTTAAGAATAAGTCAGTGGATCTCCATAGACTACAGAGAACAACATGCAAAAGATGAATGACATAAAAACATCTAAATGGCATGCATCTTAGTTATACCCACAAATACAAACTGCCAACACTCACTCAAGAAAGGTATGGAAGGAGGAAAGGAACCCTTTATAAGAGCTCAAGCAATCAACATGACTTAATCATGAACCATTTATTTGCCTATCAAACAGAATTATTTTTTAAATAAGCTTGATGAATATGTTTTAGAAAGTTATTCATCCTGTATGAGAAAAGATGACAATTTTATAGGATGATATGTAAAGAAATTTCACAGGATATCAGCAAAAAATGTTAACTCTGAGAAGAAATAAAATGGCAATATTGTAAGTGAGGATAAATAAAGCAGAGTTGACAACTGCTTTGTATGACTCACTAGAATACTCAATAAATAAAAACAACAGAAGATAGGTAATACACACACATACACACACACAAACACACACACACACACACACACACACACCTCATTTTGAAACATCATACCAAAAGTATGGAGTTAACTTTGCAGACTTCCAAGGAAATACTTAAACATTTCATTTAGAGAAATAAAATTAATAGTTAGGAACAAGGATGATGGTAGGTGCCTACAATCCCAGCATTCTTAAAACAAGTTAACTTTCTATTTCAGGTGAGCTTGGGCTACATGACAATAACATGTTTCAAAAAGTTACATCAGACCTTTCAAGATTCATGTAATCTGTAAAATAACTAATAGAACTTGTAAAGTACTGAAATAGCCTAACCCTAGCTTATCTATCCAAGAATTAGTGTGATCTTGTACAGTTTTTGATACTAATCATTTGCTTAGGTATTGTACAAATGCTCTTGTAGAAGCCATAACAAAATTCAGAGGAGGAATAAGCTACCAATGATATATCAAGAATGGAGACAAAATAGAATTAAGGAAAATAAAAGAAAGGCGTAAAGAAACAAAACATAAGACAAAGAACTTAATCATATCCATACTATGCTCAAACCTTCATTTAAATGAAATATTATGGCTTTATACATTGCTAAGGAAAATCTGCTTTAGAGGTAATTGCTTTGTAAGTTGGTAACACTGCCCAGCAGCAATTGGCATTTAAGTGAATATCTGAGTGCTAATTGTAGATAGTCCCATAGAGGGTTCTTAAACAACACAAAGCCCATAGAGGGTCCTTAAACAATACAAGTTATTTCCACTCCTTTTGTTTACCCACCAGAAATAGGTGGGAATACTATTGGTATGATTGCTTGCATACAGAGCACTGAGAAATCAAGATTAGCTGGAAGTTTTCTACCTACTGGTCATGACACATAACATCAAGAGGGGTTTGGCAGGATACTGGGGTGAAAAAGTTATCAATGTTCTCTCAGACATCCACCCTACCATGCTGCACCCTTATCTGCCAAACAAGAAAAGTCCGTTGGTATAGTAGTGGCAAAAATATTTTGCAATTTGCCTGTTACTTTCTAGATGGATTGGAGGCCCTTGTCACATGAAGAAATACATGCTTGAAAGCGTAAATGTGCTTCGTCAAGAGCTTCTGGATGGAACAGATCATAAATTACTAGGCAAGAATGTACTGCTAATATTTTGCTAAATAAACATGTCGTCAAGTGGTCTCCTTAAAATATATGTTTATATCCAAAGACTAGTGCTGTTCTCAGTCTAGGTCAGAAATGTTGCTTTGTACAAAGTGTGATAGCTAATGCAAGATCGCATAGCTGCCTAAAGTTCTGGGGATAAGTGACAGTTGAGGGCATACGCATAAATGAGACGCCTACATCACAAGCTCTGAGGCCCCAAAAGGTTCAGAGAGAGAGAAGGCAAATGGAATGTAAGAGCTGGAGGGTGGAGAAGAGAGCTCCAAGATGACATATTCAGAACGTGGCATAGCTGTTGCAATCACAAGCGCAGAATACTGTGGCTCCAACATGATGTATTCAAAATATGCCATGGCTATTGCAACCACAAGCATAAGCACAAAGTACTGGGGGGGCCATCTATACAATTCCCAAACACACACACACACACACAGAGAGAGAGAGAGAGAGAGAGAGAGAGAGAGACAGACAGACAGACAGACAGACAGACAGACAGACAGACAGACAGACAGACAGAAGAGAGGGAAACTGCCAGAGATAGTGGGAGCAGGGAACAAAGAGATGATACACAGTTGGGAATTAACTGAAATTAATCCGAAGTGAGCACATTTATAACACACAAAATGGATTTCAGAACTCTGATCTTATATAAAATTCAGCATGTTATTAAAGTAGTCAGTTCATCAAAACATAAAGAGAATGCCTAACAGTACCACCAACAAGACTTTAAGTGTTATGAGGTAAAAATTGACAGAACTAATGAAGGACAAAATTCTACAATTTGGCTATAAAATAGACAAGACAGAAACATCAATGCAGTTTAAAAGGACTTGATTATCTCTATCAACCAATTTGACATAAGTGATACATATAAGACATTTCATCCAATAATGACAGCATATACATTTTAAATTACTTATATCCTTTATTTTTATGTGAGTGCATGTGAGTGTGTGTGTGTGTTTGTGTGTGTGTGTGTGTGTATGTGTGTGTGTGTGTGTGTGCACATGTGTACCATGAAGTGCATATGGAGTCCCCAAGATAACTTGGAGAAGTTGGTTCTCTCCTTCAACATGTGTTCCAAGGATCAAACTCAGGTCAATCAGGTCAAGATTTTGAGCCATTTTATCAGCCCTAGGCTATACATTCTTTTCAAGAACATTTGTAATATATGCATGGATGTTGCTCAGTAAGAGGCCACATTCTTAACATATACAAAGCCCTGAGGTCATATTTTTTTAAAGTTAAAAATAGTATACTGAGTTATATTTTTTAAATAATGAATTTAATTTATGCTCATTAAAATCATATGCATATTTTGTAGCAAAGAAACAATTATAGTAGTAATCAAAAACAGAAAAACAGCTAGAAAATCTCCATACATTTAGAAAATATGTAACATTCTTAATTCAAAGGGAGTAAGATAAATTAGTGTCTCGTTTGAAATGAATAAAAACAAATACATAACCCATCAAAATGTATATGATGCACTTAAATAAAAATGTACAGCATGTTTATATGAAAATTATAATTGTCTGAAGTAAATAACCTAATCTTCAACATAAGTTAAAAATATAAAGAAAGGTTATATTATTTTAATATAATTTAATATATATTAAATTTATTAATAATCAAATATTAACATGTCTAACATAATTTAATAAGATTTACTGCCAATTCAAAGGACAGAAGTTAGTTAGCTTCACAATACCCACTGAGAAGCTCACAATTGACTGCACTTCAGCTCTAGAGACCTGACGCCATCTTATGGCCTCTAGGCTCACCTGCACTCACATGCACACACATATATGTGCATAAATATCATTTAAAGTTTTAATGTAATAATAATCTTTCATGTTCAAATTTTATTCTAGTTATAAGCCTCTGCAGTCAGAAGAATAAGATCTATTCTTTGATCTGTTATATATCATCGATAATACATCCATAGCTAACATCATCCTCAATGTCAAAGATTGTCTGCTTTTCTCTTAGGAAGGACTAAAGCAAAGGCCATTCATGCCACACATATTCCATTCATGCCACACATATTCCATTCATGTCACACATATTCCATTCATGCCACACATATTCCATTCATGCCACACATATTCTATTTCATACCAGCAACCTTGCTAACATAGTTAGATAAAAATAAGAAGGGAAAGTCATGCAGTTTTGAAGCAAAACAATAAGTAAAAATTTCCTTATCCTTAAACATCATGTTACCCATGTACCTACATGATAAGAAATCATATAACATCCAAATATCTCCAGAACTAAAAAGTGAATTTAACTGTCACAAGACACTTGATCATTATGAAGAAAATCAATTAATTATTGCCATTTATAAAAGAAAGGTTGTTGAGATTATATTTTAGCAGAAAAAATAGTAAGTATATGAGAATGAATATGAACCTTAGTTTGATATAGCGATTCCTCTTTCTTTTGTTTCACCTACCTGTGTTCAACTGTGGCCTGACATCCAACCACTATCATTGTGACTCAGCAATCAGGATCACTCGACATGGATGATCCTTCTTTGGATGAACAATCAGAAAGTCAACCCTAACCCAGTGCTGCTATAATCCTACATCATTCATTTCTGTCCCATTGCATAGATACCATCTCACTTCACACAAGAATGGTGAATACTGTATAACAAGACAGATTGAATGAGGTTGGGGTCACACAGTATTTGTTACAGCATGTTTTTATAATTGTTCTACTTTATCGTTAGCTTTATTGTTAATTTTTCATTGTGAAATAGATTAACTTTATGATATATTCATATGGGAAAAATCTTAACCAGTATTTTGAATTTGATGTGCTCTATAGTTTTATGCATCCATTTATATTCTTGGACTACATTCCTCATTAATTAGGTAGGATAACATACAAACATCACAGCACACTTACTGGATAGTCAATAGTGTTTATAGACTCTAGCAGTGAAAATATGCTAATTATTTTTAAACTTTCATTACATCACAATAACTCCCATGATAGTAAGCATTTAGTGACAACTGGAAATGTGGGGAGATCAGAGAAAACAATTTATGAAGTCAGTTCTTTCTTTCTACCTTCTAGAGGTTGAACTCAGGGTACCAGGATTATACAAAAATCATCTTTACCTGTTGAGTCATCTCCTAATGAGCAGACCTTAAGTGTTCTTACTACCATAATTAAAGAACACTTGAGGGAGGGATTAAGATGGAGACAGAGGTGATAGTAGGCTGAACACTTGACATGTGGTTACAGTTATTTGATGTAACTGTGCACTAAAATAAGTGAATTATGCTATCAACAATCTTAGTAAGAGTGAATGATAGAATTATATTTTCTCTATAGACATGATCTGAAGCCAACCTCCTTTTTTCTTATTTAGTTAATTATTTATTTACATTCCATCTGTTGTCTCCCTCCTGGTCCCCCCTTCCACTGTTTTTCATCACAATCCTCTACTCCCTTGTCTCCAAGAGGGTGTTCCTCCCTCCATGTCTCAGCATCCTCCTTCCCTGGGAGTCAACTCTCTCAAGGATTAGGCTTTATCCACTAATACTGGACCAGGCAGTCCTCTGCTATATATGTGCCTGTGGCTTCAGACCATCCCATGTATGCTGCTTGGTTGGTGGCTCAGTCTTTGCGAGGTCTCAAGGGTCCAGATTAGATGAGGCTGTTGGTCTTCCTATGGGGTTATCCCCTTCTTCAGCTCCTTCAATCCTTCCCCTAGTTCCTCCATTGGGATCTCCAACTTCAGTCCAATAGTTGGGTGTAAGTATCTGCAACTGCCTCACTCAGCTGCTGGTAGGGCCTCTCAGAAGACAGCCATGTGAGGCTCCTGTGTGTAAGCACATCATAGCATCAGTAATAGTGTCAGGTCTTGGTTCCTCCCACCACCAATGAGATGTATCCCAAGTTGGACCAGTCACTGGACAGCCTCTCCTCAGTCTCTTCTCCATTTTTGTCACTGTAGTTCTTTTGCACAGGAGCAATACTAGGTCAGAGATTTTGACTGGAATGGCAACCCCATCCCTCCACCTGTCTTTCTATTGGAGATGGACTCCTCAAGTTCCCTCTTCCCATTGTTGAGCATTTTGGCTAAAGTTACCCCCATTAAATCCTGGGAATCTCTCATATCTCACATCTCTTGGACTTTCTAGAGGGTACTCCCACCTCCCACAAGAAGAAGCTGCATATTTCCAATCATTCTCCTTCCCCTCTGGGCTTCTCTCCTCTTCTACCCCACCCCCCCATACCTGATCCCTCTTCCCCTTTTCCTGTCCCCTTCCCTTTTCCCACCAGGGTCCCTCCCTCCCTATGCCTCCCATGTTTATTTCATTCCCTCTTCTAGGTGGGATTGAAGCATTCTCACTTGGGCCTTCCTTCTGTTAAACGTCTTAAAGTCTGTGGGTTGTATCATTGGTGTTCTGTACTTTTTGGCTAATGTCAACTTATAAGTGAGTACTTACCATGCATGCCCTTTTTGGTCTAGGTTACATCACTCAGGATGATATTTCCTAGTTTCATCCATTTCCCTGCAAAATTCATGATGTCCTTGTTTGTAATAGCTGAGTAGTATTCCAGTGTGTAAATGAACCACATTTTCTGTATCCATACCTCCATTGTGCAACATCTGGGTTGCTTCCAGCTTCTGGTTGCTACAAATAAGGCTACTATGAACATAGTAGAGCATGTGTCCTTGTGATATGGTAGAGCATCTTTTGGGTCTATGCCCAGGAGTGGTATAGCTGGGTCTTCAGGTAGAAATATTCCAAATTTTCTGAGGAACCACCAGATTGATTTCCAGAGTGGTTGTACCAGTTTGCAATCCCACCAGCAGTGGAGAAGTATTCCTCTTTCTCCACGTCCTTGCCATGTGCTGTCACCTGAGGTTTGATCTTAGCCATTCTGATTGATGCAAGGTGGAATCTCAGGGTTGTTTTGATTTGCATTTCCCTGATGAATAAGGGCTCTAAACATTTCTTTAAGTGCTTCTTGGCTAATTGAGATTCCTCTGTTGATTCTGTGTTTAGTTCTGTACCCCATTTTTAATTGGGTAATTTTGGTTTGGGGAGGTTAACTTCTTGAGTTCTTTACATATTTTAGATATTAACCCTCTATCAGATGTAGGGTTAATGAAAAATTTTCCCAATCTGCAGGTTGCCAATTTGTACCATTAACAATGTCCTTTGCCTCATAGAAGCTTCCCAGGTTCATAAGATCCCATTTATCAGTTATTGATCTTAGAGCCTGAGCCATTGGTTTTTCTGTTCAGGAAGTTTTCTCCTATGCCAATGAATTTGAGGTTCTTTCCCACTTTCTCTTCTATTTGATTCAATGTATCTGGTTTTATGTGGCAGTTCTTGATCCACTTGGACTTGAGCTTTGTGCAAGGTGATAAATATGGATCAATTTGCATTCTTCTCCATGCAGACCTACAGTTAGACCAGCACCATTTATTGAAGATGATTTCCTTTTTCCATGTATGATTTTGGCTTCTTTGTCAAAGGCCAAGTGGTCATATTGTGTGAGTTTATTTCTGGGTCTTCAATTCTATTCCACTAATAGATCTGTTTGTCTCTGTACCAATACCATGTGTTCTTTACCACTATTGCTCTGTAGCAAAGCTTGAGGTCAAGATGGTTGACTTCTCTAGAAGATCTTTTATTGTTGAAAATTATTTGGCCTATCTTGGGTTTTATGTGTTTCCAAATGGAATTGCTCTTTCCATGTATGTGAATAATCATGTTGGAATTTTGATAGGGATTGTATTGAATCTATAAATTGCTTTTGGTACAATGGCCATTTTCACTATGTTAATCCTACCAATCTGTTGGGTCCCTTAGCTGCAAGACATCTGAGCTTGCCACGGGAGACTCAACTCATGCTTGCTGTGCCTGAAACAAGGCTCACTACTATGAATTCCCCCTTCGAGGATTCCAGAGGAAACTACGCCTGCTGGCTGGCACGCATACAGCCTGAGGACATCTGTTGTTGACCTCCTCCCCCCAGTATGGACTGTGCCTCCAGCCACTCCCCGGAGCTGAGACCTGAGGGATGCCCTGAGTCTCCACCTTCAGCCCTGCAGCCGGTTTCCCTTTGACTTCTTCCTGGACTTTGTTCTGACTCTTCCTGACTCCTCCCGAATTCCTTATGTTATTCAAATGTCACTGTAACCTAGAGATTCAGTTTTGCTCTCTTGTATATAAATGCTGAACCCCCAAAGTAAAGGCGAGTCTTGATTGGAAGCCCTCAACTTGGCTTGTGTTCTTTTGTTCTCAAACTCTGTGTTTCAGGTCTCCTTTCTCCCTTCGGTCGAGGCAGAACCCGGTTCATGAAACTGCTGGACAGTTTCACCAATCCATAAGCATGGGAGATCTTTCTATCTTATAAGATCTTCTTTAATTTCTTTCTTCAGGAATTTGAAGTTCTTGTCTAACAGACCTTTCTCTTGCTTGGAAAGAGATGTTTTATATTATTTGTGACTATTGTAAAGGGTTCTGTTTCCCTAATTTCTTTCTCAGCATGTTTATCATTGATATAAAAGAAGGCTACTGATTTGTTTGAGATAATTGTATATCCTACCACTTTTCTGAGGCTGTTTATCAAATGTAGGAGTTTTCTGGTGGCATTTTGGAGGTTGCTAGTATATATTATCATATCATCCACAAGTAATGATACTTTGACTTCTTCCTTTCCAACTTGTACCTCCTTTACCTCCTTTTGTTGTCTAATTGCTCTGGCTAGGACTTCAAGAACTATGTTGAATAGACAGAGACTGAGTAGGAAGCCTTGTCTTGTCCCTGATTTTAGTGGGATTGTTTCTAGTTTCTCTCCATTTAATTTGACGTTGGCTGTTGGTTTGCTAGATAATGCTTTTATTGTGTTTAAGTGTATGTCATGAATTCAAGACTTTAAACATGAAGGGAAGTTGTAATTATGAAAGAAGAAAATTATATTCAGTGTGCCTTTACAATTCATCTTTCCAAATGATTTACAACCCATACCACTCCTCTACCTAAATTTACCTTTCTTCTACCCTCCAGCTCTAGGCAGACTATGCTTGAGAAATTTCTGTCCTTTATTCAGCATCATAAACATCCTTCCCCTTCAATGCCAGACATAAGCATAAGTTGTTGGTCATGATTGGCTGAGAGACTCCCAAAACACAGAGCCTATTGCTGTTGCCCATGATTGCCCACCCACCCCTGAGGTAAAATACACAATGCATTTCAGAAACATGGCCCAGAGATCCCTGAGCTGGAACTGAGTTGTATCCCAAACCATAGATTCTGTTGCCCTTGGTTACCCACCCACTTCTGTGCTGAAGACACAATGCATTTCACAACTGAAAACCCTGGAACTGAGAACCCTGGAACTGAGCTTAATGCCTCCTCTCTGAGGATTAGCTTTCATGGAAACAGAATGCACCATTGAAAGATCACAAAGGAAGGAAGCAACCAACAGCCCTAACCATCTATGATGCTTATAAATCACAACAGTGACCAGAAGGAAATGATAACTCTATAGGTACAGTAGTGACAAGAATACCTTGACAGTAACCAACAGCTCTGTAAATGGACTTAATGAACTGTTCAATAGGAGGGTTACCACACCTGGTACTGAAAACCTAGCTAACCAATCATGATAGTGAAATCAGCATTATTGGAGGATAATCTATAATGATGAATTTACTAAACCAACATAATCTCTAACAATAATCTATAAATTATTTGTTATTTTGTCTACAGACAAATGTAGTCTTCATTCCTATCAATGAAAATTCTCTTTGCAACAGACTAAGATGACTACAGAAAATCAGAAGCAATCAAAATTCAGAGTTGTGGAGCCCAACCCCAATGGACACATCTAAAAAACACTACCACATCTAAGGCTCTGGTGACATTGTATAAAAGGGGACAGGATTTTAAGAATCACAGGATCAAGGACTTTGATGTGAGATATTATCTCCTAGTAACATCAAAAACTACAACATACCCAGAAGTTCGGAATACAGAAAGAACACCCCACAAACCACAAGAAACTCAAGAAAGAAGACCAAAATGTGGACATTTCATTCCTTCTTAAAAGGGGAAACAAAACACCCACAGAAGGAGTTGCAGAGACTAACTATGGAGCAGGGACTGAAGGAAGGACAAGCCAGCCTTATATAGCTATCTCCTGAGAGGCTCTGACAGTATCTGACTACTACAAAAGTAGAGTCTCACAGCCATCCATTGGACTGAGTACAGGGTCCCCAATAAAGGAGTTAGAGAAAGGACCAAAGGAGCTGAAGGGTTTGCAGCCCCTTAGGACAAACAACAATATGAACTAGCTAGTACCCTCAGAGCTCCCAGGAACTCAACCACCAACCAAGGAGCATACGTGGTGGGACTGATTGTTCAGACAGCATGTGTATAGTAGAGGATTGCAAAGTCAATCATCAATGGGAGGAGAGGCCCTTGACCCTGTGAAGGTTCTGTGCCCCAGTGTAGGGGAATGCCAGGGCCAATAAGTGAGAGAAGGTGGGGTGGCAAGCAGGGAGGGAGGAGGCAACAGGGGTTTGTTCTTTTTTTTTTTTTTTCTTTTTTGTAGGGGAAACTGGGAAAGAAGAAATCATATGACATGTAAATAAAAAATAAATAAATAAATAACTACAATATAAAATTTACCCAACACAATCACCCAACTGTGAGCTAAATAAGGAGGACACCAAAACACACATTGAACTTCACAGGAAAAAAGCCCATGAAGCCTCAACCCTACACAAAGAGCTACTAGCAACTGAGTAAAGTTAGGAGCCAGAGAGGTGGCTCTCCCCGGGAAAGAACACACCAATTGATTGTCTAGTGCCAAAAAGTCAGCTCTGAAAATATACAAACAAGTAACATCATATGGATTTAACAGCTTATATTTGGGAATATATACATTATATATATACATATATATATATATATATATATATATATATATCCCTGTAGTAACAACTTATGAAGAAATAGGCCATGAATATGAAGTAAAGTTGGGAGAGATAGATGGAAGCGCTTGGCGGGAGAAACGGGAGGGAGAAATGTTGTAATCAAAATAAAATCTTGAAATAACTACAACAAAAAGAAACTTGCATAAAGGAGAAAAATATTCTTTTAAAATCACTGTGGATCCACTTAATCCCAGAACCACTATGTCATCACTCAGTAAAATGACACTGAAATTACTCAGAGGCCTAGTTTTTTAGTTTGCTTCTGCATTGCTGTGATAAAACATTGACCAAAATAAACCTAGGGAGAATCATGGTCACTACATCTTACAGGTTACAATCTATCAGGGCAAAAGCTCAAGGAAAGGACCCGGAGTGCAGAACTGACTTGGGAAACGTGAAGAATGCCACTTACTGTCTTTATTTCCATAGTTCATCAACCTACTGTCTTATAGAACCTGGGCTGTATACCACTCACAGTAAGCTGGGCCATTATTACATCAGTCATTATCCAAGAAAATGCCACACAGGCCAATCTGATGGAGGCAGTTCCTCAATTGAGGTTCTTTCTTCCAAGCTGAGACTAGTTTGGGTCAAGATGACCAAAACTAGCACATCCAGGAAGAAAATTCTTGAAAGTTGAGGATTTCTTTTTGAATTCTAAACTGTGTCTTTAGTATAGGATTACTTACCTCTTTGATTTAGGATTAACTTTAAGAGCCAGTGCAGCCTGGGGAGATGGTTCTGTCAGTAAATTGCATGCAGCACAAGCTTGAGGAATGAGTCTGAGCCCATCTCCAGTATCCACATTAAAAATTATAACAAGTAGGTGAGAACTATAAAATCAGTGTTGGGCAAGTGAAGACAGGAACCCTGGGGATGGCTACCCAAAAAGCCTAGGTTCCTTGGAGAATCCCAAGCCAATAAGAGAATCTGTCTCAAAACACAAGGTAGACAGCTTGTCTTAGTTAGGGTTACTATGGCTGTGATGAAACACCATGACCCACCAAAACCTACCTCTAGAAGAAAGGGTTTTGTTTTGTTTTTTTTTAACTCACAGTTCCATAAACCATTTCATCAAAAACAGTAAAAGCAGGAACTCAAGCAAGGCAGAACCTGGAGGCAGAAGTTGACGCAGAGGCCATGGGGGCAGTGTGCTACTTACAAGCTTGCTTCCCCCATGGCTTGCTCCGGCTGCTTTGTTATAGAACCCAAGACTACCCACAAGCCTATCAGAACAAGAACCCACAATGTGCTGGGCCCTCCCTCATCAACAACTAAGAAAATGCCTCCACAGACTTGCCTACATCCCCGTTTTATAGAGGACTGAGTGAGGCTCCTTCCTCTCTGATGACTCTAGCTTGTGTCAAATAGACATAAAACTAATCAGGAAAGAAGGCTCACCTGTGGTCATCCCCTGGCCTCCAGGGTCCACAGACTTGAGCACACATGTCAAATAATATCCTACCCAATGTTTCTTTAGTCCACCCCCTATTGTCTTCTTCATAGTTCTCTTCAAAATGCAAAATGACCTTGGCTCTAATGCTTTGGTCTCAGAAACAGCTTGATTAGAAATCTCTGACTTGCCTTTGATGTTGGCTTTCAACTATTTTTCTTCCTTGTGATTCATTTTACTCATATCCAAAGGGAAGCCAGTTTCGTAATGATTAAGCAGGAGAGTGTCAGCAAGTCAGCATTGGATCCAATACTGAGCAGATGTTGATAAATGGCGATTGGACCTGTTGGTACTACTATCAACAAAACTTACTCTAATTAGGTATCAAACTGTAAATATATGCATGCATATGTTTAGAATCTTTACTATGAAACTAGCACTACTCACCATGCAGAAGCAATTTAACAGGTTACCTTAAATTTAGAACAGTTTCAATGTAGGTATTACTTTCCAATATATGTAAAACAGTAATAATGACGGTATAATGTGACCTACTTTGAGACATATATCATTGCTAACTGGAAGTTAAAGGCCACAATTGCAAACAGTGTATAAGAGAGGGACATTTCACAGAATTCAGTATTTACATTAACATACTTATTTATTGCATATATTTTATCGTACCGATAGCTTGATGTTTATCAAAACTTTGTTTAGCTTTTGAAAATGACAGCCACGATGGCATGTTTAACTAATGTTCTAAGGAACTGCACACTGTTCTCAGTCCAGCAACCGCAGGACACTGCTAGGAGTAACTATGGCAACTACTTTGGAGCCCCACGATCCCTCCAACTTAAGAGTGGACATTGTGACAGGATTACCACAGACCACAGACATGTACAGAGACAGCTAATGGTGGCTTCATAACCTCTGCTGCTGTGTGTGATTGGCATAAGATAAAGTAAGGTCCTAGCAATGCAGGACAAGTGCCTACCTCCTTCAAAGAAGAGACAGTTTATTACAGCTGTGTTTCTAAGAATGACTGGACATGAAAGATCTTAAGAGACTATGTAAAATTCCCTGCCACTGTCACATATAGACACACACCCACACTTTTTTTATTAAAACAGAAAATTAATTTTCACTAACTAATTTTAATCCACTAATGAAAATGTAATAGTCAAGTGGATACTTTTTAAAAAAAAATCTCTACGAGCCTCTGTGTGTTAACAGTATTTAGTTAGTGGCTCCTGGCATTATTGAACAATGCTTTGAAGCCTAGATTTTATTAAACTATATTTGTAAAAACATAGCACCAACATGCAGGTTTGGATAACCTTAGATCATCAAGGAGGTTTAATGGTGACTGAATCCATAGCAGTGGGATTTTTTTCCTCTCTGAATCCATTTGATTGTGATGTCTTGGAACAATAAAATGTATCTGTAAAGGTCAGAACCGTGAAAGTACTATTGAAGGAGAAATTAAATTTTGAAAGAAAGATTATTTTAAACTCTTTATTGATTCCTTATGAATTTCATAACATCCACCCAGTCCTACCTCCCCCCAAACAAAAAATAACAATAAATTAATTAAATTAAATTAAATCTGGCCATGGGAGCTGCAGTGCATCACATGTGTCACACAGTATATCCTTTTGCCCAAACAGCTTTAGTTGCAAATGTTTATTGCAATGAGTCATTGGTCTGGTTTGAGGCCTCTGGCTTCTGATAACAGTATCACTACAGGATCCTCACCAGGACTCATCTCAGATGTCCTGTCATTGCCTTGTGTCATGGAGATCAAGTAGCTTTGGGTCTGCACATCTGACCCCTTCACATGCTCCAGCAGTACATAGATTACCCAATCCATGTTGGAGTAGGCCAACTCAGAGCCCTACATCTGAGTTGGTCAGGCTGCCAGCTCTCCTGTGCCCATGACCCCATGACCATCTCTTCCTCTTTGCCCAGGTAAGGGACAGGTCTAGCTCTCCTGCCTGTCAAAGGTTTCAGGAGAGCAACATCTCCATCTTTACTCTACCTATGCTACTGCAAAGCAGAAGAGGGATGGGGACATCTCAGCTAGGTGCAGTGCCTGGTGAGAAACAGGGCCAGGTCTCCTGAACTCATGCTATCAGAGTTGGCTATCCTGTGCCATCCAGGCAAGTGGTGGGGACAGCTACCCTGAGTATGGTAATGAGTAGGGCTACCTCAACACAGTGCTCAGATATCAACATGGCCTCAGGTGGCAGCTCACACCAAGGACATCTGCATGGTCCTTGGTGATAACATGGAACTTGAAACACAGCTCCTGACTATGATAGGACAGACTTAGACATGGCTTCCAGCAGCCACTTGAGCCTGGATATCACTATAGCCTTAGGTGGCCATTCAGGCCACTCAGATTAGCAGCACAAATTTCAGGCATCCACGTGGTCTTGGGTGGGAGCCCAGACCACTTACATCTCCGTGGTCTTTGGTGGTAACTCAGATCATGTACATTGACAGAGACCCCAGCTGTAGGTCTAACAGGACCACATAGATCAAGACATGGCTCTTGATGGTAATGAGACTAGGATGTCACCATGGCCTCAGTTGTCAGCCCAAGCCCCTCAGATCAGTTTGGCTGCTGGTGTCAGCATGGACCCTGCACATCAACATGGTCTTAGACAGAAGCTCAGACCACTGATATCTGGATGGCTTTTGATGACAACATGGGCCACAGACATCAACACAGGCCCTGGCTGTGGTAGGGCCACAGATCCAGACATGGCTTTTGGTCGCCTCAGGTGGGTGCACAGGCTCCTCACATTCATCTGTTCCTCACTACCATCTTGTCTCCAGCTCCACCTCTCTACACAGTGCACAAACTACGTGGCTTTGTTGATCTTTCATTCCTTCATCATATATTCCATATTTCCCATCTCTCTACCACATATTTGCTCACAATAATAGTATTTGCTTTGAGGCCAGGGTGGGCTTGTTGGTATTTTTTTTCCAGTTTCCCCTAAAATATAAACTTTTAAGAGGATTAACTACTACTCATCACCCCAAGCAAACAAATATCATACCCATGTGCCTTATAACTTGCAGAATAAGCCTACTTAAACAACAAAAAAGTCTTTATTGTGACTTAAATTATAAATTTATAATAAATGTAAATATATATTAAATTATAATATTATAAAATTTAAATATAAAATATATAATTTAAAACATAATTTAAATATATGTAAGTATAACATATTCAAATAAATACTTAAATAAAATTACAATACATAGTATTCCTATCAGATCTACTATATTCCAGAGCTCAGTGGCTCTCTGCATAGACTCATGAATTTTTTGAAGCAGTTGGAAAAGACCAAGAGAAGCATGACCATATAGACCATTTCTATGTGTGTCAGTTGGAGCCAGTGTTAGTGTCTCTAACAGTGTCTTCTTCAGTGTTAGTGTCTCTCAAAAAGAAAGAATTAAGTGAGGTTCCCCCTTCCTGAATGGCACAAAGAAAGGTAAAATTCCTGTTATTAATTATTTCACTAGCTAATGTGCATGCACAGATTAAAAGGAGACTAGGAGAGCATCCACACCTGTATTTGTCAGGCACTGGTTAAGCCTCTCAGGAGACAGATATATCAAGCTTCTATTAGCAAGCACTTGTTGCCATCTACAATAGTGTTTGGGTTTGGTGACTGTATATCAGATGGATCCCCAGGTGGGACAGTCTCTGAATGGCCTTTTCTTCATTCTCTGTTCCACACTGTCTCTGTAACTCCTCCCATGTCCTTCTAAGAAGGACAGAAATATCCACACTTTGGTCTTCCTTCTTCTTGAGCTTCATGTGGTCTGTGAATTGTATCTTGGGTATTCAAGGAGCTGAAGGGATTTTCAGCCCCATAAGAGGAAGAATATCAACCAACCACTATCCCCAGAGCTCCCAGGGACTAAACCACCAACCAAAGAATACACATGGAGGAACCCATGGCTCAAGCCACATATGAAGCAGAGGAGGACCTTGTCAGCCTTCAATGGGGGGAGAGGCTCGATGCCCCAGTGTAGGGGAATCCCATAGGCAGGAAGTAAGAGTAGGTGGGTTAGTGAGCAGGGGGAGGGGGAGGGGATAGGGAGTTTTCAGAGGGGAAACCAGGAAAAGGGATAACATTTGAAATGTAAATAAAGAAAATATCTAATAAAAAAAAGAAAGAAAGAAACTAGGAATAATGAATACTTCAGAGCCAACCTAACTTGTTACACATGGAAAATATTACTTGTCTTACTTACGGTTTTACTGCTGTGAACAGATACCATGACCAAGGCAACTCTTATAAAGGACAACATTTAATTACGACTGGCTTACAGGTTCAGAAGTTCAGTCCATTATCATCAAGATGGGAGCATGGCAGCATCCAGACAGGCATGTTATAGGGGGAACTAAGAGTACATCTTCAACTGAAGGCTGCTAGTTGAAGACTGGCTTCCAGGCAGCTAGGATGAGGATCTTAGATCCTATATCCACAGCAACACACCTACTCCTAAAAAGCCACACCTACTCCAACAAGGCCATACCTACTAATAATGTCACTCCCTGCGCTGAGCATATATAAATCATCACAATACTCATGCACTTAGCTGTGAAATATTAATTCCATTTCTTCTGTTGCCTATTATTTGACTTTGTTTCTGTTTGAAACAAGGCCCCCTCTCTAAATCAGATGAGCCTAGAATTCACTCTGTAGCCAAGGCTGGCCTTGAACTAATGGTAATCTTCCTACCTCACAGATCCTGCTGGAATTACAGGCATGAGCCAGCATCCCCAGCTAATGACCCAACTTCAATATGCCAATTTTGTCAAGATGGACTTTCAAATTTCAGTAAAGTTAGTAAACTAATAACATTGTCTTAATTGTTTCAAATAGCAAACTACTCTTAAAAGCTATGAGTGTGAAAGGGAAGAAGTTGCACTTTCTGTTTTAGATTTTCTTCGATTATAAAGCCCGCTCCAGTATCTGGCTTTCTGAAAACTACTCTTTGATTCAGTTTTATTTGTGAGGTGCTGGGAAACAGGCTGGGCTTTGTGGGTCTAGTGTTGATAGCTGACAATGTGTTATGCCAACCTAGAAATGGTGAAGAAAAAAACAGGGTGACAAGAGAAAGGAAAAGCAGATATGTGATGAGCCTGCTTATATTTAAGTAGAAGAGGAAAAATAGCTAAATTCAAGGTCTGGTCGCATTTGTGTGCTCAGCGGATTTGGACCACTTTCAAGAGAAATGCATCTTCTTCTCCAACATAGTAGATTAGGGAGCTTTCCTCCTATTCTTCTCCATTATTTCTTGTTTAAGGGTATCATAATACAAGCTCTCTTCTGTCATAAGTAAACACAAGACCTTAGCCCATTCTCCTTGTCAATTCATAACCACAACCAGCTCTGCCACCTCCAACTCTTCCAGAACTAGAAGTTTCATATCCTGAAATTTAAAAAACAGAGATAACTCAGATCACATAAAATATAGAATCAGCAACTAAACAGAATATTTATGTCCTGAAATAGTGTCAATAAGGGTCATTGACTCTGAGGAGCATCCTCAATGATTTATTATATAAATGAAATAAATAAACAAAAAGTAGCAAAATTAAGAGCACTTGCTTTATAAGCATGAGGACCAAAGTCAAATCCCCAAGATTCTCATAAAAGGCAGATGTTGTGCTGTGATTGAGCTTGGGGGGGGGGGGCAGAAGAGCCACTAGAGTTTGCTGCCAACCTGTTGCAGGATATTTAATCACACTGAACCCTGAGGTCATATTATTTACTGGGAAAAAAAATGTTTCTACTTGTAGTATGGCTCAGCCCTTAGCACACATCTTTAATTCCTGTGTCTGGAATGCAGTCACTCCCTTAGTACACACATTTAATCATAAACAATGAAGGTAAAGTTAGTTTGTAGGAGCCAGCCATGTTTGAAAGTGATTTCCAATTGAGTGGCAGACAAAATGATGAATCAGAGAATGAAAGGAAAGCTTCATAAGAGACAGCAGTATAGAGAAAGAAGGTAGTTTTTCTATGACAGTTGCACAAAAACAGATTGCAGAGACAGAACAAGGTGGCCAAAGGTGAAGACAGAATGAGTCAGAGAATGAAAGGGAACTAGATGATTAGAACAGATCGCAAGAGTTAGTTTGAGGACAAGCAGGGCAAAAAGTCAGAGGCTGAGAGAAGCCAGATTGAAACAGTCAGCTTGGAGAGTTTAGAACCAGAACAACTGAGCTGACCATCCAGCCAGAGTTCAGAAAGAGCTAGAAAGCCTGAACTTATTCATCAGTAAGTCTCAGAAGCGGAAACAATATAAGCCTGGATAAGATTGTACAGAGACCAGAAGCTTCCAAGACTAGGCCTAAGATAGATAATGGAGGTAGTAAGCTACCAAGATGACAATTGTCCAGGTGAATAAAAGTTACATTTACACCTACCTAACCTATGAAAAGAACTGATCTCAAGTTCAGTGGTAGACCCTCCCTCAGGGCAATTAGGCAAAGAATGACAGAGAGGACAGATGCCTCTGCCCTCCTTTCTCCCCCCACACATGCACATGTATTCACCTACACATAAATGCAAATTATCTCAGCATACATACAGTCACATACAAAAAGGTTTCACTAAAATTAAAATCATCATATATCCCTATCTTTGCTTTATTCAATTGAAGTCAAAGAAGAGAACTTCAGTTCTAGCATGCAAGCAATTACTGCTGAACTATTTTCTGTCCAACATAATAGATACACTTGCTCTTGACTTCAAGTATAAGTAAATTTTGAAGTGACAATACAGGATGAAAATTGGTAAGAGAGAATTTCCTTTCATAAGTGTGAAAGGATACATTCAAGGAAGTACTATGCTTCCAATCTGAAAACATATTTTAGCATTTTATAGGATAGCAGGTTTCATAATGTTGGAAACTGTCACTTTGAGGTTTTCTTCTAGAGAAGGCAAGTCACTGAATTGCAGACCTATCATGAGAATTAGTACCTTGTTACACAGAATTAAATTTACTGAAAGAGAGGTAGCCTTTTAAGTTGTATAGAATTTCAAAATTCTCTACTTTTATCTATAAATAACTACAAATCATCTTCATCTCAAAAATACATAAATGTACAGATGGAAACTAGAGTTTAGTTGTGTCTTCTGGAATATATGATACAACCTAGTATGTCTGAATATATCTTAGTATATCTGAGTTCTTAGTATATCTGAGTTCTCCAGAGAATCAGAGCAAATGTATTTACATATATACAGAGACTTACATTAAGAAATTATCCACAGGGTTGGGAAGATCCTGTTTGATAAGACAAGCTGGAGGCTGGAGTCTTAGGAAAGGGCTTCAACTCTGTGCTTCCCAGTAAGTTTCTTTTTACTTCAGGGTCCTTAGTCTTTGTCCTGTGAAGGCCTTTAACTAAGTGGACAATCCTCATACCATTATCAATGACGATCTACTTCATGTAAACTCCACTGGTTTAACTGATAATCTCATTTAAATAATACCAACATTGAAACATTCAGAATGATACTTGGACAAATCTTTATGCAAAGTGCAACACTGAACCATTATTTTAACTAGTTCTTTAACCATCAAGGAAACAAATACAGAAGCAAAAGGTTTGTTTTATCCCAGTTCACAGGATAAAAAAAAATGTGACCCAAGTTACAACATTAAACCCTGAATCCTGAGTATAGTGTACAGATTACATGGCTAGACAGCCAGCCCCAGCAGAGAATTTGGAAACCAAAACCCTACTGGTTTACAATTTCCCATTTTTAATTGTGTTTTGGGTTGTGTATTTGTTTTTGTTTTTCTGTTTGGTTGGGTAGTGGGTGTGTGTGTATGTGTGTGTGTGTGTGTGTGTGTGTGTGTGTGTGTGTGTATGTGTGTGTGTGTGTGTTGTATGCATGCATTTTCACACATGAGCATGCTGCATGTGTATATGTGTGCACATGTGGGTGGAAGGCTGGGTTGACATTAGGTATCTTCTTCAATTGCTTTCCAACTTGTATCAATATTTTAAAATAAGGTCTTTAACTGATTCAGTGCTCACCATTTGAGTTGCTTTAACTGATCAGCTTGCTCCAACTTGGTTGCTATTTCTTCCTCCATGTTCTGGAATTGAATATGGACTGTTATACCTGCTGAACATCTATATATCTGCTGAGATCAAGCTCAGGACTTCCACAGATATCACTTTACTTGCTATACTAGCTCCCCAGCCTGTTCCTGACTTTTAAATACCAGTTAAAGAAAAAGATATGATAGAAGACAAATCAAATACCCCTCTCTACCCACACACTAACAGGGAGATTAAAGACCTTCCATCACTTTTCCAACAATCTTACAAACACTCCAACCCTTAAGGCTGTTTAAACATTCTTCCTGTAGGTTTTAATGTGGAGTCAGCCATAGACCAATTTAAATTCTGTTTTTCCATCACAGAATCAAGAAAATGATGAGGAAATGTAGTCCTCAAAGTAGAAAATCAGGAAACTTCATTAACGATAAAAGTTTAATAATGAATATAGGTTATAACTTAAATACAATAATTCCATGTTGCATACAAATTAAAACATATCTCAAATCCATTGTGTTTACAGGTTTGTCTTTTTGTTTTGTTTTGTTTTTAGAAATTGGTTTGAATGCAATACATCTCCTTGTGTGTCTGTGTGAGGACATTCGAAAATATTCCAAAGAGCTTGGTTACTCAACCCAAGAAATATAGCTCCACTTTGGTTATGGGTTGAAAAAATAATAAGTAGAATAATGAGGACTGAACTGCATTGTAATGCTGGTTTAGTTAAAAATGTATTATGATTATGTCTTTGATTGAATGTGCATCTTATGGCAATAGAAGCTTCAGATTTGAGAGTTTAGCACACAATAATGTATGATAGTAAAGGTAATAAGGATATAGACTGATGAGATAGAATAACTGATGAATATGAAGGAAAAAAGCAAGTTCAAAGAGCAATGTATCCAGTGGCCAGCAAAAAGGGATTTGTAATAATCTAGCCTAGAGGAAACAGAGGTAGAGATGAGCTTCTGGGGGATGCTGTAATGACATCGATGACCAAAGCTGAACTTTAACAGAAATAAATTATGTGCTGCTTTTCCCTAGTCAAATCCAAAGCCTACAGGTTTAGTAGCCATGAGCTTATCAGCAGGCTTCAAAACATAAAAAGGGATTCGGAGAAACATCAAAGAACAACAGGGTTCCTTAAAACATGACTGTAGTGTCTAATCCAACTAGAGTGGAGGGTACTTTGTGAAATGAGGTGCCCTAACGGCTAGTCTGTGTGACACTGCAACTTCAAGTTGAGAAACTAGTATAGTTGTCAAAACGGGCTAAAAGAGACTTAAATGTGGAAGAAAATGTGAAAATATATTGCCACATTTGCAGATACCCCATTTGTGTTCAGGAAACATTCTGGGATGACACCAAAAAAGTAATAACAACGGGTTGGCAAAATTTTTGAGCACTATACTTTCCATAGTTTAAAGTAGTCAGGAAAGTCAGTTGACTGGGTAGGGAGACTTTTTTCTCATATCCTTTGTATATGAAAGAGCCATGTGCCTACTTTATTATCTTTTTGTGACTAGTTCTTGTCAATGTGGTATTATCAAAAATGATGCATACCTCTTCCAGATGGCTAAGAGTAAATATATGTTCCCTTTCTTCCCTCATATTTTTTCATTGAAGGAAGAAGATTGTGAAGGCCCAGGTTCACAAACTATTGAGCATCTATCCCCCAGAATCACCTCAGGAAGGAACTCCACTGTCCCCACCATCCAGTTACACCTGTATTAGATAGTTCTGTTTTCAAGGAAGTAAGTTGTTTTAAATTGGATAAACCACCCTACTTGGCATCTTAATTCTCTTTAACGGAGCATAGAGTACCCAGAGTCCCAGCAGCCCCAGAACTGTGCTGCAGATCAGAGTCCTTAATATGAAAAGGCTCAGTGTCTGCATATGGTAAGTGCAACTATTACAAACTAGGCGACTGTTGAGTATTTGTCTTCATCTTCCTAGATCTGTTGAAATCTGCACACCTGAGTAGATAAAAGAAACTACATTTTGGATTCTGTTGAACTTCACTGAATAATGACTTTCTGTAAATATTTTTACAATGGTGTGCTAACAATACCTGCAGACAGGCACAGGAATCTGACAAGACTGGGAGAAGAGTTGTATTTCTAACCAAAACACTGTGTTCTCTGAAGATATTCAGAGATGGTCATTTAAAAAAGAATTTTTCCCTGTAGGTGATAATTTTATATCTATATGCAAATTTTTCTGCAAGAGGATTTCAGTATCTATTATGTTGTTCAAAAGATATAACAAGCAACATAGCCGTGATTGAGAAACAAGAGCTTATGCCCATATGCATATAGAATGAGCTTCCCTTTGTAAACAAGGGTTGGCAGGCAAATTAAAAACTGTGAATATACTAAATAATGGGAACATCACAAAGGTAATTAAGAGATATTATAGTTAAATTATTGACATAAAATGGCTTTAATGAAACAATATAAAGTTGGCTCAAAATTAATTATTTCTAATTCTTTGGATTACTGGGATCATGATTTTCTAGTTGATTTTAAAGTAGAAAATCACATATAGTTACTTTTTAAAATTGTGTCTTGGATGAGTGGGTTCACTAGAAAGGAAACAATGAGACTTAAGGTATGCTTCTC
>NW_022196896.1:48159451-48164454 GCF_008632895.1 Mastomys coucha
GGTTTGCAGTTAGGAACCAGAGAAAGTTCCATATGGCTAGATGGTGATGTGTGTACCCTGATTCCAGGGGGTGGTCCCTTCTGCATGTGCTTTAAGATTAAAATTAAAACCAGAAGTGGGTTTCTATTTAACTGAGTGGAATATAATTTCTATACTGCTTGCAGTTAGCCCATCTCAATAATAGATTTATCTAACCGTTCAAAGATCTTGATCAAGGTGGAGGGGAAAAAAAAAACTCTGAATCTAGTATGGTTTCTCACATTTTTCTTTATACTTTTATGTCATTATTTTTGAGTGTGTGTGTGTGTGTGTGTGTGTGCGTGTGTGTGTGTGTGTGTGTGTGTGTGTGTGTTCTTGTGTGGTATATGCTACAAATATGTAGGGGCTCAGAATGGTCGCAAGAGAGAGTCAGAGCCCTGGAGCTGAGGTGCCTAAAATGAAACTCACTTCCTCTGAAAGAGATACAAACATGCTTAAGCTAAGACAGCTCTGCAGTCTCTTTACGTGTAACCTGATGTCAAGGCACAGCAGCTGATACTATGGCGATACTATGGCAGTTGATACATTATGGCAATAAATTCTTATTGCTTATTTGTTCCTCTTATCTCTACATAAAATAAAAACCTTTGATATGAACTTGCTTCCCACCCCTGCATCCCTATCTCAACATGAAATACTATCCCATCTTCCCATCTATAAATGAGAACTATTATATGCCTAACAGAAACTATAATTCACCCATATTACCTCAGACTGCAGCTCCATAGCATCTCCAATCCTTGGCCCAATCTTTTGACATTCACTAACTCTTATCTGAATGAACATAACTCATTACTACACTTTTAAAAGAAAATTTAAAAGGGCGATACCTACAACCTAATTTTTTACTACTTTTAACTATATGTTGATCGTTTTTATCTTGAATTTGATTGTTAAGTCAAATTCACACAATGAAAGTTAAAAGTTATCGGGCTTCCAAGTGTCCACTATTAACATTCCTGGTAGAGGAAACATTTTTGTCCTCTGGCTACTCTTCATTCCCTTTCCAGATTTAACAAAGGATAGAGTCTCTACTGGCCCGGTTACTACCTGACTCCATTAAAGAGCCTGCTTTCCCATTGCTGGCTCCCTCCTCCAATCATGGTGATCTCCTGACTGTCTATAGTCACTTTTATCATCTAACACTAGAACCTACAGAAAAGCATTAGTCTTTTTTTCCTTATTTAAAGGAAACATTACAAGCCCTTGCTATGTTTTTCTTCTTTTGTTGGAATTAGTAGCTAGGTGACCTTGAACTATAAGTCCAATACGTCTTCAGAAACACTCTGGCAATTAATTGAATTCTCAGCCAGTCTCAGTGTGGAGTTCCCAGAGCAGTTTCCTGAAAGTGCCTGTGCTCTTCCTAAGGAAGAGAACATTTTAAAATAAGACTATTTTAAGACGTGGATTGGGGATGGAAATGTAAAGCAGTTTCATGACAGTAACATTCATCTCTTTTGGCAGTTCTGATATTTATGTATTGGGTTTTCTCAAAGCTGGGTCACCTCTGCCTACAATCATTTGGCCTGTTTAAAAAGTGATTTCCTAAAGTCGCTTCACACAAACAGAATTAACATTCTTCACACTGCCCTGACTGAGCAGCCTCAGGTCAAAGCACAACCAGGTTTAACTACCCAGTATCTGCCAGTGTCTTCAGTGGGGTCTGGTACCAGTTTGTACAGATGCTTTGAGTGCTCTGTGTACCAATTACAATTTCAGTCTCCATACTTGGCTTTTATTACCTCTGAAAATGCTCAATCAGGTCAAAAATTACTCAATGGCTAATGTATGCCATGATCAGCATAGATTTCCAGAGATAATAAGTTACGTCAGTTGTGATTCCCATCCCTGAGATGTTTATGTGTACTGGCCTGTTCTTCACTACCCTTTGTTTCTTTGTTGTGCTCAGTCCCTGACTCCTATTTGGCAGAATTCCATTTACATAAGTGACTACCCAGACACCCTGTGCCCTGCCATGTTCGAATAGTCACTGTGATCTGTGGTCTAAGATTTTCTTTAGTTTCAATCCATTGAAACCCAGCATCTGTTATCCAGCAAAGGGGATAAAAAAAAAATGCTGACCAAATATATTGAGTAATCATATTTGAGTTCACTCTAGTGCTTACAAATATTCCAGGATAAAAATGGCTATGAGGAAGCATCTGACATGATTCATAATTCTGAGACATTTCAGGATCACCACGGGACCTTTATAAAATGCAGATTCTGACTCAATAGAGATGGTGTGGCTCCCTGAGGCTCTGCCTTTCTTTGAGTGCTCTATTAAGATTAACACTACTGAACTTTAAGAGTCAAGGTCCTATGCCTCTCCCTATTTCTAAACTGTAGTGTGGAGGGCTCCAGTTGATGTGAACCTATGATCCAGCAAGTTTATTAAATGAATTTAAGCATCAAGTAAAGAATGAGGCAGCTTATTTTGAAAGAACAAAACAAAAGCAGTAGTAGCTTCGATGAAGATGGATGGGGTGGGATTCCCAGGGATCCATCCTTACCATCCCTGTTAGAACTGTTGGGAGTTTTTGGCTGCTGAAAGAGGAAGAGTCATTGTCTTTTGGGAACATGCCTGTTGGTAGGTCACTCATGCCCAGTGGATGGCCACACACCCTCTTGTATGTGGGTATCACTAATTCACTCATGGGATTATTAATAAAAAGAGTAAAATAAAAAGAGGACATGAAGCTAAGAGAGAGGTGAACTGGGTAGGGGAGACACTGGGGGAGATGGAGGGAGGTGGTGGTATCATCAATTTATACATAATTATATAGAAATGTATGGACTTTTCTTTTTATTTTTATAAGTTTATTTATTCACTTAGCATCACAATATTATCCCCTCTCCTCCCAGTACCCCCTCACAAAGATCTTTCTCCCACTGCTCCATCCTTACTCATACCTTTACTACCCTGTACCACCACAACCCACGGCATATCAAGTCACTACAAGACTAGGTACATACTCTCCTACTGAGACCAGACAAAGGTAGTCCAGTTAGGGGAACAGGATTCACAGACAGGCAGGCAATGGATTTAAGAACAGCCTTTGCTCCAAAATACATGGAATTTTTCAATGACTAAAAGAATATTTTTAGTCAATAAAGAAAATATTTTTATCAGATAAAAAAGAAAGAAAAAAAGAATATTTTTAAACTTTAGAGGTTTAAAGAATATAAAAGTTTGCAAAAAAACAGGCTGTTTGAGAGTCAATGATTATATTTGTGGAGTTTACAACCTGAGAAAATTAAACCAGTGACTTGAAAAACTATTTGCACCCTTATGTCTCTTCCCTGTCCCCTTCTCCTTCCACCTCCCACAATGATCCTGTTCCCCCCTCAATGCAGGATGGAAGCTTCCGCACCCTGGTCTTCCTTCCTTCTACGCTCCATATGCTCTATGGGTTGTATGATGGGCATTGTGAGCTTCAGGGCTAACTAATGTCCACTTGTTAGTGAGTACATACCATGTGTGTTCTTTTGAGTCTGGGTTACCTCACTCAGGATGATATTTTCTAGTTCTATCCATTTGCCTATCAATTTCATGTAATCATTGTTTTTATTTGCTGCGTAGTACTCCATTGTGTATATGTCCCACATTTTCTGTATTCATTCTTCTGTTGAGGGACATCTGGGTTGTTTCCAACTTCTGGCTATTATAAATATGGCTGCTATGAACATAATGGAGCATGTATTCTTGTAATATGTTGCATCATCTTTTCGGTATATTCCCAGGAGTGGTATTGCAGATTCCTCAGGTAGGACTGTTTTCAATTTTCTCAGGAATCACCAGACTGATTTCCAGAGTGGTTGTACCAGCTTGCACTCCCACGAGCAATGGAGAAGTGATCTTTCTCTACATCCCTACAGCCAACATCTGCTGTCACCTGTATTTTTTTATCTTAGCCATTCTAACTAATGTGAGGTGGAATCTCAGTGATGTTTTGATTTCTATTTCCCTCACGACTAAGGATGTTGAACATTTCTTTAAGTGCCTCTCAGCCATTCAAGATTCCTCAGTTGAGAATTCTCTATTTAGCTCTGTACTCCACTTTTTTATAGGGTTATTAGGTTCTCTGGACTCTACCTTCTTGAGTTATTTGTATATTTTGGATATTAGCTCTCTATCAGATGTAGGGTTGGTAAATATCTTTTCACAATCTGTGGGGAGCGGTGAAGCTGGAGAGGCATTCACCATGGCAAGATGGCGCCTACTTCCGCTGTCAACTCCTAGTAAACAACTGTTTGCACATGTGCATAGAGAACTGTTTGCACATGTGCGTAGAGTGAAAAAGACGCCATGTCACAGCCCATCCCGGGGCGTTACATAGGGTAATGAGCGAACAGCCAATCATGGGCAGACGCGCCACTCTGTGGGCAGACACGCTGCACTGTGGTGTATATAAGCAGTGCGGATTATTGGTTTGACCCTTTTTTTCCCTATGGATGAGGACAATAAACGTTGCTGCAGAAGGAACCTAGTGTCTTCTTGCTGGCGAGACGACTGCGTGGGCTACAGCTGGTGCCGAAAAACCCGGGATGCTGGGAGAACCTTACAACAGCTGGTAGGTTTCAGAACTGCAGGACAGAGTGAGCTCGGAGAGGCATGCTGCTTGATTTTAATTCCTCCGACCCTTTCTCAGGGTTAGAAAGCGCAGCCAAAGCCACAGTAATCGTGCTAATGGCGCTTGTTATACATTCTTGCCTGGAGGATGAGAAATGCCCCACCTCTGTGGCGTCTGGGGCACTTGAGGAGTTACAAGATAGCATGTCAGAAACAGGGGAGAATAAAAGCTAGCCAGAATAAAAGGGAGAGAGAAGATGAGGGAGTGGAGGCTAGCCAGGAGAATGGGGAGAGAAGAAAGGATATACCCAAGAGTACAGGCCTCCACTAGACCTGCGGAAGCGAGAGATAAGGGGAAGGACACCCTGGGAGAGAAAAGTAGAGAAAGAGA
>NW_022196896.1:48166908-48167224 GCF_008632895.1 Mastomys coucha
TTTTTAAATTTGGATGATGACGGGCATACAGCTGCCGATCGCCATTGCTCGGAACCTGACAAGCCAAAGGAGACGGCAAAATGGAAGGATGTTTTGACCCGTCAATGGAAAGGCCCGGATCCTATTTTAATAAGATCCAGGGGAGCCATTTGTGTTTTTCCACAGGAAGAAGATAACCCGATTTGGGTACCAGAGAGGCTAACAAGAAGAATTGAGGGGAAGGAGGACGGATTGCAACCGGCCCTTCAGGACTCAGATCCTGACCTGTCTGCACACGTCTGGATCTGTCGTTTGCAGAAGGATTCGGTTCCTGGAT
>NW_022196896.1:48167635-48185422 GCF_008632895.1 Mastomys coucha
GCTACATTTGGCCTTCCCTTTTAACTAAAACAAAAGGGGGATATGTGGGGAGCAGTGAAGCTGGAGAGGCACTCACCATGGCAAGATGGCGCCTACTTCCGCTGTCGACTCCTAGTAAACAACTGTTTGCGCCTGTGCATAGAGAACTGTTTGCGCATGTGCATAGAGTGAAAAAGACACCATGTCATGGCCCATCCCAGAGCGTTACGTAGGGTAATGAGTGAACAGCCAATCATGGGCAGACACGCCACGCTGTGGGCAGACACGCCGCACTGTGGTGTATATAAGCAGTGCGGATTATTGGTTTGACCCTTTTTTTCCCTATGGATGAGGACAATAAACGTTGTTGCAGAAGGAACCTAGCGTCCGCGTGTCTTCTTGCTGGCGAGATGACTGCGTGGGCTACAACAATCTGTGGGTTGCTATTGACAGTGTCCTTTGCTTTACAGAAAGAAGGTTTTCAATTTTATGTGGTCCCATTTGTCAATTGTTGCTCTTAAAACATAAGCCATTGGGGTTTTGTTCAGGAAGTTTTCCCCTGTGCCCAAGTATTTGAGCCTCTTCCCCACTTTCACCTCTATTAGATTCAGTGTATCTGGTTTTATGTGGAGGTCCTTGATCCACTTGGACTTTAGTTTTGTACAAGGAGATGATAATGGATTGAATTGCATTCTTCTACATGTTGACTGCCAGTTGAACTAGAAACATTTGTCTTTTTTTCCATTGGATGGTTTCAGCTTCTTTGTTAAATATCAAGTGGCCATAGGTGTGTGGGTTCATTTTTGTGTCTTCAGTTCTATTCCATTGATCTACTTTCCTGTCTCTGTACCAATACCATAGTTTTTACCACTATTGCTCTGTAGTACAAAACTGATGTCGGGGATGGTTATTTTCCCATAAGTTCTTTAATTGTTGAGAATAGTTTTCACTATCCTGGGTTTTCTGTTATTCCAGATGAATTTGCAAATTGCTCTTTCTAACTCTGTGAAGAATTGATTTGAAATTTTGATGGGGATTGCATTGAATCTGTAGATTCCTTTCAGCAAGATGGCAGTTTTTACTATATTAATACTACCAATCCATGAGCATGGACGATCTTTCCATCTTCTGAGCTGGCAGTATCAGGAACTGGAAGAGATGTGACAGAGATACAGAGGGTCAGAAAAACAAAAATATGTAGCTTGGGGGATGAGGAACTGGGTATAGCCACTGGAGGGTCCCAGACACCAGGGAAATGTGAGGGTCCCAGGACCCAATGGGGGATGACTTTGGTGGAAATGCACAGAGAAGGGGTTATAGGACCTGTTGAGACCACCTCCAGTAGATAGGCACTACCCTTGATGGAGGGATGGGGCTACTTACCCATCTCAAAGTTTTTAACCCAGAAGTATTCCTCTTCAAAGGAAGAACAGGGACAAAAAATGGAACGGAGTGACTTTTAAACTGATTGGCCTATAGGGAATGAGGTGGGTGGACAATGGTCATGGAATGTGTATATGAACTCAGTTGTCAGTCCCTCCTCCCTGTGGTCTGTGGAATATAATTAGCCCCTCCCCTTCCAGAGGGGAGTGGTGCCTATGTTCTTTATGACCTTTTGCTTCCAGGAGGGGAGGGTCTGGTGGAATTTTCTAAAGTTCCTGAGCTGACCTCTTCATTCCCCCCTTTTCTTTGTGCATGCTTCAATCCTGAAGCTATTGAGGGTATTCTGATAGCTTATACTCCTGGTCTTCTGTATCTAGTTCTTTGTATCTCTGCCTTAAGATCATTAGCTGCACTATACCTATGTGTTCCTTAACAACAGCAACCAAGTTCAAAATGTAGAGACCAAAAGTTAACAATAGCAGGAAAAAAATTAGGGGTCCTAACAGGGTGGATATGAGGGTGGTTAACCAAGGGGAGGAGTTAAACCAAGACTCAAACCATCTCTGACTCTGTCTTCTCTCTACATCTAAGCCAATGACTACCCTCAGACTCTCATAATTTTCTTCTTGTAAGACCAAAGTGGAGCCACCCACCTCATTCCCCATAGACCACACTATAGATCAGTGTAAAAGTTATCCTGTTCTGTCAATCACATTGTGTCTAATGGCTGCTAGAGAACTGTATAAAGGCTCACTGGACAGGCCGTGCACAGTTGTTCTCTCTTTCCATGTGCAGGGCAAACACAACATGTTAGAACAATAAATTCTTCTTGCTTTTGCATCAATTTAAAAAAAATGGAACAGAGACTGAAGGAAGGGACAACCAGGGACTGCCCCACCTGAAGATCCATCACGTCTGCAGACACTAAACCCAATACTGTTGCTGTGATTAAGAGGCACTTGTTGGCAGGAACCTAGTGTGGCCATTACTGGGGAGGTCCAGCCAGCAACTGACCAATGTGGATGCTTGGAGCCAACCATCAGACTGAGCTCAGGGAACCTGGAGAGGGAGTTGGCAGAAGGACTAGAGGAGTGGAGAGTGATTGCAACCCCATTGGAAGAGCAATATAGGCTGGCCTGACCACTCAGTTCTCCCAAAGTTTAGACCACCAACCAAGGAGTGTACCTGGAGGGATCCTTGGCTCCAGATGCATATGTAGCAGAGGATGGCCTTGTGTGACAGCAACAGGAGGGGAGGACCTTGGTCCAGGGGAGGCCCCAGTGTGAAGGGATGCTGAAGCGGTGGAACAGGAGAGTATCAGTGGGTGAGGGAGGACTTTCATACAGGCAAAGGGGAGGAGGGAAGGCAGACATGGGATGGGGAGTTGGTAAAGGGGGTAACCAGGATATAGGATATCATTATAGATGTAAGCAAATGGAATAATTAATTTTTTAAAAAAAGAAAAACTATTTGCACATCCTTGTTCACTCACAATAACCCCCATGTAAGCACTCCAGTCATTTAACAGATGAAAGATGAGAAACTACAGTGTCCAAGGGAACATGAGCCTTAGAAACTGTGATTCGTGTTAAAAGGCAAATAAAATGTATGAATGATATTCCTGCTGAAATAAATCAGTCACTGAAGAACAAACAGTGAATAGAATGAGTTCTGTTATATTATATAGCTGGTGGTGACAAAAGGTAGAATAGTGGTCAACAGGATGGGGGAATGTGGAAATAGAAAACTACTGGTTTAAGAGATACAAACTTTCTGTTTCTCAACACAAAAAGTTTTGTAAATTAATTGATGGAACAAAAAAAATTGTAAAAGTACCCAGTGCCACTAAACTATAGTTTTATTTATTTACTTACTTACTTACTTACTTACTTATGCATTCCTGAGTGAGTTTACATACTCCACATGAATACATTACCCATAGATAGGAGAAGAATTCAGTGGTCCCCAGGAGCTGGAATTACTGGAGGTTTTAAGCCATGTAGTGGTGTGTGTGTTGGTAATCAAACCTTGGTTATTTGTAAGAGCAGTAAGTGCTCTCAGTAACTGAGTATCCCTGCAGTGCTAAATGGTACATTTTAAAGAAGTTAACGTAGTAGATTTTATGTCACTAGTATTTTGCTACAATTGATATTTTATTGAGATTATACACACACACATACACATACACACACACACATGTATATATACATACACACACACACACATATATAATCCAGTGTGAGTCCAGTTAAGATGCAGACATCAGAAGACCAGTTCTGTTTTTCCTTCCACCACCACCCCTTCATATCTCTACACCCTTGTTCAGCTTGAAGAAGTTATGATGAGTCATCTACCCGGTTCACTGGACTTTGGGGCTAGAAAAAATTGTTAATAAGTTGTGTTTCTAAAAATGTAAAATAGTTATATTTGAAAGAGGAAAGAAATAGCCAGATTTAATTGTATAGCTATAGAAAGCCTTACAATTTGTTATGTTACATTGTATAACTAGAACATCTTAAACTAATATGCAAGAAATAAGTAAGAGCTTTTGAATTGAGAACAACAGGTATTGGAACCGTGGGTGCTTTACTGGTCCTTGTCAGTATATTGGCATTGTGGTGTGTCTATGCAGGTTCGGCAGCAATGACAGGTTGTTTTGATAGTGCAAGCATTTGGAGCCCTGGAGGCGAGGCAATTTCCACAGGCTTGGTCAACTTTTCTGAATGATCGTCCATCACGTTCAGGCTGTGTGTGTGTGTGTGTGTGTGTGTGTGTGTGTGTGTGTGTGTGTGTGTGTACGTAGTTTATTGGATTCAGGCAGAAAGAAAACTGACTACTGTGATTTAAACCAGTGATTGTAGGCTGTATTGCCAACCCCTTGGTAACACATAAAAAGTCTAACCTTGTATACAATATGGCTAAACCCAGTAATGTAGAGATGTTTTGCTCTATGCAAACTCAATCCCATGTTTTATATCTGATATACGTTCTCCAGCCTCACTTTTCCCAGGATTGGAAAGAATGACCTTTTCAGAAAAATAATGTTTATTTGTAGGATAGTTGTACTTAACCTTAAAAAATCTTTTCTTAATTGACAATGTTTTTTCATACAATATATTCTGATTATGATTTTTCTCCCCATCACTACTTGCACTTCCTACCCATCTCCCTTCCCATATGGACTGACCACTTTCTGTCTCTTGTTAGAAAATAAACTTGCATCTAAGGGATAATAATAAATATAATGTAATATAATAATATAATAAGAATAAACAAAAAACAGCACATCACAATAGGCTAAAACAAGTAAAAGAGATCAAGAAAAGGTATAAAAACTCATACAAATATAATGTAATATTAATATGATATGACAGAATAATATATAAAAGAAAACTAACATATTAGAATAAGTCAAAACAAACAGAAGAAAAAGAAAACAAAATAAATGGCACAAGAAACAGATATTGACACAGAGACACACTTGTTCACACATTCATGGATAATACACACAAAAAAAAACTAAAGTCTATATCCTATACAAAACACTGGTAAGATATGTGTGTGTGTGTGTGTGTGTGTGTGTGTTATATGTGCATGTGCATGAATGCATATGTGTATATACATGTGCATATCTATATAAAGTTGTTTAAATAAAGGGAAGCATAGCCTGATTTGCTATCATGAGGCCAGGAATCCCCTAAGGTGATGTTGAGGTCACTGTCCGTGGGCTATCTACTGCTGAGCATGCAGCTTATCCTCAGCAATGGAGAAATCTCTTTTTTTAATTAAGTAGATTTACTAAGTAAATTCATGTTACGTTAATAATCCTGTGAAGAGCAAGCTGTATTTAAGCTATTTGTAAAACTGAATAAATATCTTTAAGAGTCAGCCTTGTGATGAAATGTGTAAATATAAATGTGGAATTAGGTATTCAAAAATCTAATTATTTAATATATTAATATTCATTAAAATCAATTAAACAAATTGTCTGATAGATATTTTTGCAAATCTAATAGTAATTAGTTTCACCTTTCTAATTTCAAGGTAAAGAATTGTAAACATTCATGAAATGAGTAAAATGTTGTCTACTGTGTTTGTAAGTTGTAGTTGTTTTCTATATCAAAGTTCACTCACTTGGAATTCTTTAGCAATTCTGCCAAATATCTAAAGTCCTTATGAATGGATGTTGAATATGCTGAATTTATAAATGCAATTATATGTGTCTCAGGAAATTAAACTAAGGAAATCAGTTTAATTTGCATATGGAGAATTATTAAAAGCATTAATTTTGCTCTAGAATGGACTGAAAATTAATCAAAAGCTTTTTTACAGGATGTTTTTGATTTATTGAAGGTTAGAGCTAAGCTAAGATGGCTCAGGCTTGCTGCTAACCCTATGACCTCAATTCAGTCCTCAGGCTCCACTGCATAGAAAAAGAGAACTGACTTCTGAAAGTTTTTCTCTGACTTCTGTGTGACTACATACGCACACACACACACACACACACACACTAAAATAAATAAATGTCTTTCATAAACATCCTTTTAAATGATTGCAAAAATTCATAACATATAATAGTCAACACAATGTTAAGGAAAACAAAATTTTACATTTAATAAACTGTATCTCTATGAATTGGATTTCTCTGCTTCCATAGAGTAACTGTTGACCTGAAATGTACTGTTGATTGATTAAGTTTTATAATTTTAAAAATTGACAAGCAGAACCCATGGTATGGTAATCAACCTAGCATTTTTTATTACAAATTTTCCCACATGATATACCATCTAAAATATATAAAAATATTTTTTCAACTTTAATATGTTCTTTTTCATCAACCATAACTATCAACTCCTCTCCTTGGACCAAGCCTTAAACATTTAGATAGATACATGTTCATCAAAAACAGATTCCAACTGATTTAAAGTTTTTCTCATTAAATTCCTCTCCTAAGTTGGATAAAATGTCAAAAGTTGGATATAGGGCCAGGCTTGCTTGTATAGGTCTTCAGACTCAAAACAAAACAAGCAACTTGCCAGTGCACATGACTAGACCTAAGCCACCCACTCAACATCTCTGAATAGCAAATGTTACTGGAAAGTTTCCATCCTACAAGTTTCCAATGAAATTGACAGCTACTGATAGAGAATGCCTATCATCAAAATCATTTTCTATAGTTTATAAACATGAAACTGTTGATGATTATATATTGCTAATATATAAACATATCTAAATACATAATATTATTTATCTCTTATTTTTTTTAGTGCTTAGCAATTGGTGTGAAAATGGGTGATAAATAAAGAAAGGTTTCTCATACTCTTTGGCTCCTTTGCCTGATAAAGATAAGAAAGAACCCAATAGGGTTTAACCCAATCTGAGCTTGACACTATGACCCTGGAAGTTTTATTCCATTGCTCATGTATTTCTTCCCTCCAAAATATTCAGAGCATCAGAAAATTGGCAACATATAGGACAGAGATAAGAGCACCCATCTGGGTTTGGATATTTTGGTTTAATAAAAACCTTGAGGAATTTTGTTTTGAAGCTGGTATTTTTTATAAGTTCTTTGAATTTTTCAGAAGTTTTCAATCACTGCTTTTCAAGGGAAATTTTAGTAATTTTTTTCAACTGAATGAGAAGCTGTGCTATGCAAACAACAAAGATTTTTATTTCTTTTGAAAGTTATTCATGTCCCGCTCCTAGAATTGCCAGGGGAATTGAATTTTTAAGAAAAATATTAACCAAGCATCCAGGGTTATAGTGTGTGTAGTTTTCGAGAGACAACCTACACACTGAAGCTCTGAAGTTTTATGTTTCTGTCTATGCTTGGAATCCATGTTTATCAGGAAGGTTTTTAAGTTAGTAAAATAAATTTGCATAACATTTTGCCAAGCTTATTTTCTTTTAAAACATAGCTTTAGTTATTCTTCCTCTTTTCTATGTCTTTATTTATTCCCATGTGAATAACAGAAGGAGGGTTTGAATCTGCCTCTATCCCTCAATAGGCCTAGTCACATTGGCATGAAGATATGCTTATATTTTTCAGAAATCATTTATCCCCTGAATTTTTACTCATATATCAAGTAATCCTTGCTTGAGTTTCATTCTCTATATATAGCTGAAAGAAAGTGAAGCCCAGTAGCATGTGCTTTCTAAGAGCTGCATTAAAACTGAGGGTTTAAGCTCTAAAATCTAGTGAATTTTCATTTTCCAGCCTGAAAATATGCATAAAAGTACCTGGCATGCCAACTCCAAAGGCAAGCTCCAGACACTACTTTTGGGAACTATGACATGCTAGAGTTTTTTGTGTTGTCTTTGTTTTTTGTTTTCTGTTTGGTTTGGGTTTGTTTTTCTTTAAATATATGAAATTTTTAATATATGAATTTTTAACAAGAATCTTGAGATGAATCTAAGTAAGTTATCTACATCTCAATTAAGTGGATTCCAGTTAAGGCTTCACTGTTCACTTCTCTGACTGGTTTCAGCCTCCTCCTCTCTACCAATGACTACACTGTAACCACCAGAACAACTCATTTTTCTGTTTGGATATTTGTTTCATCAGCATTTGATCATTTATATGCAAATGGTTAATAAAGAAATTAAATGACAAAGTAGTATTGCCATGTTGACAATAAATAAGAGGTATTATTTTTCTTAGATATTTTATTTACATGTCATATGATAGCTCCTTTCCCAGTTTCCCCTCTGAAAAAAATATAAAAATAAAATAAAATAAAAATTTAAGAAGTGAAAACAAAAAGAAAACAAAACAAAACAAAAAAACTTGTTCCCTCTCCACTCCCCCTGCTCACCAACCCACCCTCTCCCACTTCCTGGCCCTGGTATTCCCCTACACTGGGGCATAGAGCCTTCACAGGGCCAAGGGCCTCTCCTCCCATTAATGACCAACTTGGCTATCCTCTGCTATCCTCTGCTACGTATGCTGCTAAAGCCATTAGTCCCACCATGAGTACTCTTTGGTTGGCGAAGGGGCTGCAAACCCTTCAGCTCCTTGGGTCCTTTCTCTAGCTCCTTCATTGGGCACCCTGTACTCAGTCCAATGGATGGTTGTGAGCCTCTAAAGAGGTATTATTTTTAAGCACAAGGATTCAATAGTGATACTCATATATTAGGGATAACAAGCAACTCTCTACTTGGACCTAAATACCACTGGGGGAAAAATGGATATCATACCTGGCACTGGAAACTTAGTCAACTACTCATGTCTACTGAGATCATGGATTTTGGAGAACCTAAACTACCATGCTTGTTTATAAAACAAGCATGATTCCTAACTATTCTTGAGTTTTATATCCATAGATAAAGACAGGTGTCATCTATCAAAAAGAAATTTCTCTTTGCAACAGATGAGAACAATTTCAGAAAACTAAAATCTATTAAACTGCAGAGAATGAGTGACTATGTGGTGCCCAACACCAATTCAACCATCTACAACCCAAACCTGCATTCAACAACTGGGAAATATGAGGGGAGATGATAAGAACCAGAGAAACAAAATGCCTGCTGTGAGCATGCATCTCCTAGAAATGTCAGAGAAGCTACCCCCATGAAATTTTAACAACATGGTTTGTAAACAAGACCCCTAACAGCACCAGCAACATGATGACATAGAATGGGAAAACCTTAGGGTACTCCAAGATTAGATGAATACTACAGGCAGCTAAAAAATGATATGAGTGGGAGAAATAGTCATTTCCATGGAACAGCCTTTCAATTGGTTACCCAGTACAAAATGGTCATCCCTGAAATCACATATAAGTAACATTACATGTATATGGACTGAGCATATTGTATTAGTGTGCTTTATTTGAGGGGCGGAGCTCACACATGCGTGTCTGTGTGTGTGAGTGTGTGAGTGTGTGTGTGCGTGTGTGTGTGTATGTGTGTGTGTGTGTGTGTGTGTGTGTGTGCATATAAAAGGAAGGCCAGGCACTGTGAATTTAAAAGAGAGCAAAGATGGACAAATGGGAGGATCTGAAAGGAGAAAAGGGAAAGCAGAAAATGCTATAATTATATTTTAATTAAAAAAATAAGTAAAAAGGAAATCAGATGTGTGAGGGATCACACAGGAAAGTGCAATCAAAAGATATTATATAAGTTTATGAAATGCATTAATGAAACTCATTATTATACATAACCAATAGATGCCGATACAAATCTTTAAATATACAGAAACAGAGAGAGGGAGGAAAAACAAACAATACTGAGGATGTTTACTGCTTGGAATGTTACTGCTTGGACTAGTCCCCACAATAGTAACAGATTATTCAACAAAAGTTTAGTACCAGACATGAGAAACCTCTGGACCTCTGCTTGAGTTGTTGGTCAGGGTAGTCTAATACCAAATGTAGGGTTAAGTTTTCTCTCAGATGTTGAAGGGTACCTGTTGCTGCAGAACCACACTTTAGACACAAAAAAAATTCAACTGGATCTAAACTAAAACTTCCTTTCTGTGGTCTGTCTTCCATGGTATCAGGAAATATACAATCTTCCCAGGGAGGGAAACGTTCAATCACATACCTGGCTGTGATACCTATGACCTACGACAATGAGCAGCATGGCAAGATATTCCTAAGAGGACAAAAGTGGCATGCCTTTCTGGCAGTAACCAACAGCTGCCTAAATGGACTTAACATCAACTGATTAGGAGTAAAATCAGTCTGGAACTGGAAATGTAGACGACTATCTAGGGTTAGTGAAGTCATAGATCTTAGAAGGGAACCTACTACCATCTCTTTACTAGACCAGCATAATATGTAACTGAATTCCAAATACTTATTTTTATACACAGAGATAAGTATAGTTTTTACCCATTGTCCTACCGAATTTTATGTCAACTTGACACAAGGGAGAGTCAAGAGGGACTCTCAATTAGGAAAACACCTCCATAATATTTGCCTGTAGACAAATTTGTAGTGTGTTTACTGATTAACATGGGAAGGTCCCACTTATTGTATGTGGTACCATTCATTGGCGTGTGGTCTGGGATGCTATAAAAAAGCAAGCTAAGCAAGCCAGTAAATAGCACTCTTCCATGGCCTCTGCATCAACTCCTGTTTCCAGGTTCCTGCCCTCTTGGAGAGCTTGTCCTGACTTTTCTCAGCAGTGGAGTATGACCTGAGAGCTGCAAGATAAAAGAAACCCTCTATTCCTCAAGTTATTTTTGGTCCTGGTGTTTCATCACAGCAACAGAAATCCTAACTAAAAGGCCCATCATCAAAGAAACTTCTCTTTAGAGTAGAGATCATTACAGAAAACTACAATGCAGAGATCAACAGATTCTAGGGAATCAATCCCCAACAAATACATAAAAAACACAATGCCTGCACCCAAGGCTCAGGAAACATCATGGAAGAGGGTGGAAAGATTGCAAGAGTCAGAGGACCAGGAAGTCTGCTGTAAGATTGTGTTTCTTAGGAATGACAGAAAAGTTGCACATATAATACCTCAACAAGATGGCTGCATAAATAAGACCTAAACAGTGACAGTATCAACCAACACACTAACAAAGATGGGGAAAACCTCAAAGGATCCTATTCCTGGAACAAAATAGAGAGATAAGTGATGGCTGTGAAGAGGAGGTATTACCTCTCCCAGGAATGAGCCTTCTAACTGGTTATATTGGAAGGTTGCAACATGGGAGGGGTTAGAGGTAAAACAGAGAAGGGGAGAAAGGATGTGATCATATTTCAGTGTTAAAATTAAATGCAAATATAACATTTTTATCAAAATCCTGGGAGGTGGCTCAGCAGTTATGAGCACTGGTTACTCTTCCAGAGGACCCAGGTTCAATTCCCAGCACCCATATGGTAACTCACATCAGGCAGTAATTCTAGTTATAGGGTATCAGACATCCTCTTCTGGCCTCTGTGGGCACCAAGCATGTATGTGGCACACAGACATAAGAACAGGTAAAATGTTTATGCATGCAAAATTAAAAATTTTTAATGTATCCATTAAAAATAGAGTTCCTCTTTTGTGGTAAATCTCCAACCCAAATATGCCCTAGCTATGAAAACACAACTCAAATAATATGGATACAAGCTGTGTGCCTAGATTGGGCAGATCTACCACTACACTACCACCTTCCCCATCTACGAGACTCCTTATAACTTACAGTTTCTCCAGGCCACGTGCTTCTTCTGCTCCGCTTTCCTTCCTCCTCCTCCTCTATCTCCCTCTATCACCCACTCCTTCTTTTAACAACTTTCAACCCCACCTTCCCTTTCACTGCCCAATCACTGGTTCTAGCCTTTCTTTTACAAAGTATGGTGGGAAGGTTTACAGGAAATCACCTGAGTGCTGACTCATTCCTTGTTCACAGCCCCTTACTGGAAAAGGGAATTAGCATTAAATTACAAATAGCCCCAGAGCTATCCGCAACATTACTCCTAGAAAATGAGTGTTAAAATATGCATTTTGATGACAAAGACAAAAATCATACTGTAGACTCTTTGATAGGAGGTAGTGCTTCAAAGCACAGCTAGAACTCCTTCACACACTCACTTCTCAATCACAGCTACTGTTTGCTCTCTGTTGCTGTTTTGACAAAACACTAGCCAAAGCAATTTAAGAGATTAAAAAGAGATTCATTTACACATCATACCCCATTATTGAGGGCAGCTAAGGTGGAAACTCAAGGCAGGATTCTAGAGGCAGGAACAGAATCAAATACTGTGGAGGAGTGCTGCTTATTAGATTGCTCAGCTACTTTCTACATACGTCTCATATCTATTTGCATAGTGATAGCACCACCCACAATCAATTTGTGCCCTCTACCATGAGTCAATAATCAAGAAAATGCTCCACAGATGGACCACAGGCCAGTCACATAGGGCGTCTTCTCACTTCAAGTTTCATTTTCCTGTGTGTCTCTAGTTTGTGTCCCATTAACAAAACTTTGCCAACATTATATCTTTCATTAATGGGCACACACATAAATATGTTCCAACTCCCACACATGCATGCAATGGTTACATTAGTGATAGTTTCTCCACCATCAACACTTCAAGTAACATCAAAAAGCACAAGATGTCATTTTCCTTTAAAGACAATGCCGATGAGTTAAGAGCAAGTCCCTTCCACCCACCATGTGAATTGCAAGTCCTCAAGTTAGCTCCTTTTTGAGGTGTATGAAATTGCAATGCCCTCCCCAAATTATAAAGCTCTGTGAAACAACTGGTATGATATAAAGAGACTGACACTAAGCATCGCAGCTTGATTTCACAGCACACCACATGGAGTTTTTTTCTAAAAATGAAGAGAATTTAGCATTTCCTTGATATTTGGGGCTGTAACACCATAGCCAGCCCACCTATAGAGTGAGACTTTGAAAAGAGCAGACTGGCTGGAAAACAAGAGATAATTTGCATGTGAAGATAAACAAACAGAAGTCTGCAGTATGCCACCTCTAAAAAAAATAATGTCTTTGCTTAAAAAGGAGGAGCGACCAAAATTTTAAGAGAGGTGGTAATGGGCAAGGAATGCAATCTTTTCCATCTTTTATTATCTTAATACATTTTAAATAAGCTAGACTTGACCTCAATATATCATCAATACTTTCTCTGAGGTTTCATTGGTTTAAAGTTTTCCCTGACCCTATTATATCATTACAGCATCAGGTTTTGTCTTCAAATCACATTTCAGTCTATAGCCTCAAAATACATTCTCCCGGTATCTATTGTCCTCCACAAGGTTTTTCTCCTCCTTATTCCATAATTTTGATGCTACTTACTGCCACACTCCACCCAACAGCTATCTCCAAATGCATGCTCAAATAAATATAAACATTCATATGATCTACCAAAGTCACTATCCTCAGAACCCCCCAATTCAGTTGTATGCATCCATATTTTTGTTAATATTTAAGTCATTCAAAAGAATCTTTGCTTAAGACTTATCCTTAATGATATCAGAAGATTATATAGGAAAAAGATGACAAAATGTCAATAGTATTCAGGAGAACTGATTTTTAATAGAGGTCACAAAACACTCATTCATACAAACAGACTTATGTGTACATATTTACATAAACATGGATGCATATATGTATATATAAACATGGGGACATGATATATATTTCAAAAATAGACTGCTTTTGTAGTCAAAAGAGATTTCTTGAACATCTATCTCCCAGTCCTTTTTTAAAAATATATATGAGCATGAGTGTAAGAGAGACAGCTCAATATTTAAGATCAATAGCTGTTCTTCCAGAAGACATGGGTTTAAGTCCCAGAACCCACAGGGCTGCTCACAATCATTTGGACATCCAGTCTCAGAGGATTTAGTGCCCTCTTCTGGTTCCATGGGCAACAAGGATGCATGTGGTACACAGACAAACATTTCTGGCAAAGTATTTACACATATAAAATAGAAATAAATGGGGGGTGTGGGTGTGTGTGTGTGTGTGTGTGTGTGTGTGTGTGAGAGAGAGAGAGAGAGAGAGAGAGAGAGAGAGAGAGAGATTATCATTTCTAGTCAAGAGATGTGAAATGTAAACAATGCTCCTCTATTTCAGGTCTTGTTCATGTAAAGAATAAGCTCAGCACAGGGAGTGGAACTATTTGGAGGTGTGGCCTTGTTGGGGTAGGTTGCCCTTGTTGGAAGAAGTGTGTCACTGTGGGAGTGGGCTTTAAGACTCTCATCCTGGCTGCCTGGAAACCATTCTTCTCCTGTTTGCTTTTGAAACAAGATGTTGAACTTTCAGTTCCTCCAGTACCATGTCTGCCTAGATGCTGCCATGCTCCCACCTTGATGATAATGGTCTGAACCTCTCAACCTGTAAGCCAGCCCCAATTAAATGTTGTCCTTATAAAAGTTGCCTTGGTCATGGTCTGTTCACAACAGTAAAACCCTAACTAAGTCAATGTACAGACAAAGAATAAATGAATAAATAAGTATTTTTAAAAAACTCAAAAGTATTTCAAATGTAGTGGTGACCTCTACTGAGAAATTTTCTTATTTACATTTTTTTAAATTATTTGGAAAACAGCCTAGATTGGGGTGGGGGGAGAAGGAAAATGTATCAGGTTTCCATGCAAATTATGAAGACAAACTAGAGATGGTGACACACTTGTAACACCAGCTCCTCAAGGGGTTGAAGAAAGAGGATAGTAAGTTCCCAGACAGCCTGTCAGTAGTGAGTTCAGCAATAGCTCAAGCCACTGAGCAAGGCAAAACTTGAAACAAAATAAATTGTAAAAGGTTTTGGATAGTGTTTTTGTATCATACAAGGCCCTAGATCCAAACTCTAATGGAAAAATGAAAGCAAAACTGCAAAGCAAACTATAAAGGCCTATGCTCATACTACACAGTCAATCTAAATACCGTAAATATAGTAGATATTTGGGAACAGGGAACAACTTTTAAGCAATGTTTTAAAAATCAAGTATGTATAAAATGATACTACCTTAAAACACATAATAATTTTTTTTCAGCCAAAACAACAAGCTTTTGTTTTTGACAAAGGGCTTTACTATGTAGTTCTGGCTAACCCAGAACTTATCATGCTAGTCTCAAACTTACAGAGATCTGGCCACCTCTGCCCTCTTCAAGGATTGGGATTAAAGATATGCGCCACCATACCAGCCCCTCTATAAAATTCTTAAAAGGCTTTTTTGGTTACGGTCCCCTACAATCATGTTTAATAGAAGATGAGAGCTAGCACACATTCATAGTTCCTGGCATGAAGTGAGGTGAACATTACAATTTATAGAGATGGCTTCATAACGTTGAGAAAGTCTTTATACCTACTAAGCTAAAAATGTTAACATATGCTGGGCTTCATTATCATTTTACATTTGTTATTGTTATTATGATTTCGTAGATATTTGTCCTTTGCTGATTAATGAATTTGGATGTGTTGTCTTTTATATAGTGCTCAATTTATTAAAAAGTCTGTTTATAATTTTAAGCGATATATTTTTAAATGATACTGGCCTTTAATCCTTTTTATTTCTGGTGCCTTTGTGTAGAGCTAGTCTAGATATATGTTCATCTCTCCAGTTTTATAAAAGATTTTGTGTAGAATTGGTATTAAATGCTTTAGTGTTTTCTGACAAAAGCATTTGAGTTTGGAATTATTTATACAAAGTTGCTAGATGTAACTCTCAATTTAATAGATGACATGAAAATCTATTAGTTCTCTAATTATTCTTGAGCAAGATTTGTTGAACGCATGTCCAAGAATTTATCAAGTTCATCAAAAATACTATATTTGGTAGCAAAGAATTGGTGGTGGTATTCCCACATAGTTCTTTGAATGTCTTAGGAATTTACAAATGTTATTTTAGAGTCAACATTGGTAACTAGTTTTTCTGTTTGTTTTTTTAATTATATTTATTTACTGTGAGCATATATTTGTGTCACAGTGCACATGTGATAGGCAGAACACAAATTGCAACTGATTCTTTCCAATGTGCAGGTCCCAGGAACTGAACTCAAGTCATAATTTTTGGCACAAACAACAAAAATGCTGGCCAAGCCTTCTTCCAGCCACATTTTTGTTTCTTTATGATCAGTCTCACTACTTTTTTCTCAATTTTATTGATACTTTTAAAACTTTCTGTTTTAATAGTTCCTTTGTTCTCTTACATTTATTTCTAAAAAGTTCTTAGTATTTTCCTCTTTCTTTGAAACTTATTGCATGAGTGTATAATTTAAAATATTTTTTAACTTTAAATGTATTTTGATCATATTTTCCCCTCCCCTTCCCACCTAACTCCAATTTTCTCAAAAAAACAAACAAAAACTTAATACAACAAAAGCCCCCAAACCAAGAAAACAAAATCCCACCCAATAAGAACTTTAAAACTACACACACACACACACACACACACAAAACCCAAAATCAAAAAACCTGTGGAATCCAGGCAGTAGTGGTGCAAACCTTTAACCCAGCACTCAAGAGGCAGAGGCAGGAGTGTTCGAGGCCAGCATGCTCTATAAGTCTACACAAAGTGTTCCAGGACAACCAAGGATACATGGAGAAACCCTATCTCAAAAGAAAAGAAAAGAAAAGAGAGAGAGAGAGAGAGAGAGAGAGAGAAGGAAAGAAAAAGAAAGAAAGAAACCTGTGGAGTCCATTATCTGTTGGTCAACTTCTTCTGAACTTGAGGCCTGTCCTGGAGTGGTTGACACACCCAGTGTCATTCCATTGGAGAAAACTGATGCTCCTTCTCCCAGCAAATATATGCTACAGTTCAGTTGTTAACCTTTGCCCTAGTGGCTCGATTATCATTAATTAATTCCTATAACAAAATAAAATACAATAAGATAAAATAAAAACTATTATATCAACATTGGACAAAACAACCAGCAGAAGAAAACGTGCCCAAGAGGAGGCACAAGAATCAGAGACCCACACATTTGTACACTCAGGAATCCACATAGACCACTAAACTGAAAGCCATAATGTAAACACACTCACGTAGGCCCTGTGCATGGTGCCCCAATCTTTGTGAGTTCATATGAGCTTTGTTCACGTTGATTTAGAAGGCCTTGTTTTCTTGATGCCCTAAATCCCCTTTGACTCTTACACTCTTTCTGTCTTTTCTTCCATGGGGTTTCCCTGAGTTCTAAGGAGAGGGATATGAGGGAGAAATCTTAAAAGACTCAGCCCTAAATGGATTGTTTGGTTTTTTTAATATAAAATCTAGGACCACTAATTGAAGATATCTATCATTGTTTCTGTTTGCACACTTTCTGGGATGATCAAAAGTCTTCCATACCCCTACCAACAAAAATAAGCTGTTTTCTTAACAAGTTCTACACTACCAAAAACCTTGATATTTCATAAAATAAAATTTTATTTAATGCAGACATTTCTTTTAAGAATGATCTAAGGAGAAGATATTGGTATATAAATTGAATAAATAATTAATTTAATAAAAATGTTTAAAAAGAATGATCTAGAACAAACCATAACTTTTAACAGCCAGACCAAGGAACACACATCCACAATCTCACAACCTGGGCAATAGAGGCAGGAGGATTTCAGGTGGAACCTATCCTGGACTTCATAGTAAAACCTTGTCAAAAAGACAAAGTGTATCTTTATATCTGTTACTTACATGTTCTCCTCACGTGTTTCCCCGAGTTTGATCAGTTGTGAAACTTTTATCTAGATCTCAAAAAATGAACTTTGAATAATAAAATGTTGAACATGATTGACTTTATTTACTTCCTTGATGATTACTAAGATGAGGAATCTTATTATGAAAGGCATTGTAGATGGTAAAAAAAATGTAAAATATTGGACTATATTTGCCTTTTAAGTATTTTATTTAAAATGTTAGAAGTATTAGCATCTCTAAACAAATACTCACTAAACACAATCAAGGGGTGTTGTTATTTTCTCAAGATAAAGACTCTAAATGGATTGTGTGTTGTTACTGGAAGGTG
>NW_022196896.1:48185432-48187253 GCF_008632895.1 Mastomys coucha
GGAAGTGGCCACAAATTAGCGTTATTTCTATAACATTAGTCAGTGGTAAAAGTAATTGTTTCACACATATAAGTCTACTCTACCAAGTTTACTGTTTTAGCTCTGGTTGTTCCTGGTGACCTTTAATACAAGGAAAATACTCAAAACCAAAATACTTAAGTATTGATAAATAATAAATAGCTGACTCCTTTAGATTACCAGCAAGGTCCTTAAGCATTCATTTTCTAAAATAAAAAGGAAAATATAAGAGATTTAAAAACTATAAATGAAAACCCCTGAATAAAAACAAAACTAACGTAGGGGGCTGAAGAGATGGCTAAGTGGTTAAGAGCATTGACTGCTCTTCCAGAGGTCCTGTGTTCAATTCCTAGGAACCACATGGTGGCTAACTACCATCTATAATTGGTTCCAATGCTGTCTTCTGGTGTGTCTGAAGACAGCTACAGTGTATTCACATACATAAAAGATAAATAAATGAAATAAAATATAAACTAACACAGATGGGGTTGAAACAGAGCTATGTCATTTTCCCCATCAAAAGTTCATTTCATTACTGAAGCACCCACACAATAACTCTTGTGAAATGAACTCTGGCGCTGAATGGAGTGTTTATCAACAGCGTGAAAGTTAGAGACTTGGGGACCAGCAAAAAGGTTAAAGCAAGTATAATACTAAAAAGTGGGTTACTGTTTGTTTCATCGTTACCATAAACACAGAATAAGGTCTGATTAAACACTTCACACACTACTAAGATGAGCTACTTCTGCACATCCCTTCCACTTGGTTCCTAACAGCCCATAAAATGAAAGAAAGAGATTAGTGTGAGAGATGTGGGGTTGTAAAGGAGTCCTATGCAGAAGCTTGCCCGGAATTTCAGGCGCCCTCTACAGGTCACTAAGTGAGTCCCAGTGCATAGACTTGAAATACTCACTCAGCTCATATTTCCACAGGAGCTTTCTTTAACTTTCCCTGACCAAACCCTAAAAAAGAAAAGTATAATATCAAAATTTTTCATAGACAATAATTATTCTTGTTGTTTTTCTATCACAAACCACACCCTGAAATCAGATCTCAGAATGACTAGTGCACAGAATGGCTATCACAGAATGATAGAGGTTTGCCTGAAAATCTGCATGATGAAACGGAAACATTCAATGCTCAGTTCTTGAAGCTATATAAATGAAAGAATAACAAAATCATTAGCCAGGATCTCTGAAGAGTGGAATGGGAGCCATCTTAATAGACATGGTGCATGCTTTGCATGTCGTTAGGATTGTCATTAGTAAGCAACCAGCACCGACAAACTGAATTTTGTAGATTTTGAGGGCTAACAGCATCGGGATATGGGTGGTTCTTATTGTTCTTCAATGTATTTTTTTAATCCACCCTTGAGGAACCATGTGGGTAGACAGGTGTCGGGGTTAAAAATTCATATGGTATGTGATAGGATTTGGGTGAGGAAATGGAGCAGAAGGGATGGACATTTTAACAGCTTGTGGCGTTTTATAAGTAGAAAGGGAAGGGGGAACATATTTCCTCCATTGGGAAAATCCATTGAAATATATAATTGTGCATACTGAGAAACCAAAATCTAATTTGAATATTCCAAGAGAGATTTTAGAAAAAGAAATGATACAATAGAGGACTAAAACACTAATGCAAAACTTGGGGTGTTCTCCACACAACTTTCTGGTTAGTATGATAACTGATTAATTGTAAGCCAATGTGGGCCGGGGAGAAAAGGGGGGCAGACTCCTGTTACAATCCATTTTTAAACAGGCACTTCATTGACACATTTAATCAAGAAATATTGTGATTGAG
>NW_022196896.1:48187293-48188707 GCF_008632895.1 Mastomys coucha
GGGTACATATAAAAAAGTCTGACTAGAGACAGTGGAGAATGAAAACAGTGGTCTTTAAAAATCAATTCTGCTCTCATGTAAATTGTAAATAAGAAATACTACAAGAATAAATATCTGCACAGGGTACATTTGGATAGGGATTTCACATGGGGAATCTGGGACTCAAGCAATAATGACACAAAAAGTACATGCTTTTATCTCCCTTGTACAAAAAGGAGGGAGGCTCAGAGGAGCTCAAACACTGTAAAGCTGTTATACAATAAAGTTAATACTTGACCATTGATTCATTTGAATATTAGTATATAAATAAGTTCCAAGTACATATGAAAAAACTGGGACATTATAATTCAAAATAACTAGAAGTTTGTGATATATGGGAATGTCATAGATAGATAACAGATGACAGATGATAGATAGATGAAAGCTTTTGAATAAAAAAGAAGGAAGGGAGGGAGGGAAGAGAGAAGGAAGGAAGAAAGAAAGAAAGAAAGAGAGAAAGAAAGAAAGAAAGAAAGAGAGAGAGAAAGAGAGAAAGAAAGAAAGAGAGATAGAGGATGATAGATTGATTGATAGATTATAGATAGATAATAAATGGATGCAAGAAGGATACATGATAAATAGTAGATACATAGATAGATGATAGATAATACATAGATGATTATGAATACATAGATGTTACATAGATAGACATTACTTTTTAATGCACATGCCAATTATTTCCAATATTCTTATTATAACCACTATTCCAATGAATAGCCAAAAATATGTGTAATTGTTGATGAGTCTGTTCATGATAAGGCATGTTTCTTGGGTGCAGTAGAAGGATGGATCTTATGTCCTATTTCTGCATCCATTCTGTTAGTCGTGTCTTTTTAAAATTGCAAAATTGAGACCATTGAAGTTGAAGAATATCAAGAGCAGTTTTTGTTGATTCTTATTATGTTGTTGTTATCATCCTGGTGGTGATGGTGGTGTGCATGTATAGATGCATGTGTGTGTAGGTGTGTGCGTGTGTGTGTGTGTGTGTGTGTATTTCCCCTCTTGATTTCCTTGTCTGAAATTATTTATTCTTTCCACTTTCCTGTATAAGGTTAAACTCTTTAATTTTTAGTTTATTAGTTTTAGTTTTTAGTTTTTCTCCTATCACCCTCTATGAGGATAGATATGTAGATGGATATTGCTTAGATTTGGTTTTATCATAGAATGTTTTATTTTATCCATTTATGGTGATTGAAAGGTTTGCTGTGTATATTAGCCTGCAGCACGTTTGTCCAAGCTTTTCTGACTTCTAAAATCTCCATTGAGAAGACAAGTGTAAATCTAATAGGTCTACTTTTATATGCTACTTGGTTGTTTTCACTTGAAGCTTTTATTTTTATTTTTTATTTTTTTTTTTTGGCTGTGGACTTTTTTT
>NW_022196896.1:48189975-48242665 GCF_008632895.1 Mastomys coucha
AAGCTAGAAGATCCTGGGCAGATGTCATACAGACCCTAAGAGAACACAAATGCTAGCCCAGGCTACTAAACCCAGCAAAACTCTTCAATTACCATAGATGGAGAGAACAAGATATTCTGTGACAAAACAAAATTTACACAATATCTTTCCACAAATCCAGCCCTACAAAATGATAATAGATGGTATTTTCAACATAAGGAACAAGACTACACCCTATAAGAAGCAAGAAAGTAATCTTTCAACAAATTCTCACAAACTAATTCCACCTCTTACAACAAAAACAACAGGTGTAGGCAGCTGCTTGGATGATAAGATCCAAGATGGCACCTGTTCCTGATACACTGTAGCAGTAAACCAGTTCCACTGCGCATGTGTCAACCCCTCCAGAGCGGGCTCATGCAAATTAGGTGTCTCCCGAGCGGGTGCATGCTAATGAGGCAATTGCAGAGAACCAATCCAGAAGGACTTGAGAGCTCAAGTTTGGGTATATAAGGAGCTCTCTCTAGACAGTCAGGGCCCCACTCCACAGAAGCAAGCAGACCTGCAGCACCAAGGAAGAAGAAGAAGAAGAAGCAGCAACACCAAGAAGAGCCGTGACATCTAGAAGAGCTGTAACACTTAAGAACCTAGGAGAGCTGTGACACCTAGGAACCAGAAAAGGCTGTAAACCAGAAAAGAAATTTCCTGAGTAAACCGTCGATAGAAGAAGTCTCGGTGTTCTGTCATCATTGCTGCTGGACAGCAAGGAGTGCAGAACAAACAGGAAGTAACAATTACTTTTTCTTAATATATTAATATGAAAATTAATGTTACCAACATATCCTAGATTAAAATCCAAAAATATGAGGAATTAGAAATTTGTTGATTGTCATCCAATGGTCTCTCTAATTTGGTAATTGGAGAAATATTGTACAATATTGCACAATCCATATACACTTTCAGCTTGTTTGTTTGTGATAGTGTCTGATTGTGTACAACATAAGGGTCTTGAAATCCTGCTTCTCCTATCTCAGCCTCTCTATTAGTAGTATTGTTTATTTCATGTTTTTACACTATACTATGGTTTTCACAACAGCTTATATATTTCAAAACTATTTATATACCCAAAAGAAACATAGATGATTAACTAGGGAGGTGGCTTGTAAGAGAACAACAAAGAGTGAGACTGACTGCTTGCTTGACATTTGTAACTCTTGTATCAAGTTTGAAGAAGAGGACTTTATAAGTTACTCTTTTTCTGAGATTAATGCTTTTCCAAATTATCACAGCCAATGAACCAGATTCTTACCCTCACCTAATGTCTGTGCCACCCTCTAAGCAGAACCATTGTTCATTGATACAGTTGGTGAATGACTTTATGGATAGACCATCTTAATACACACACCATTTCATAAATGAATGTAACCTGTTCTCTGTGGGCTGAGAATAAAGTCACTCACTCAAGTCAAATAGCTTTGACCATAGCAGGAAGCCTGTATCCAAAAATCATGCCTACAGTTCATTTCTTGGTGCAGCAGAACTATCAACTCTCAGCTTGGTTACGATGGAGGTAAAATCCTTTGGTGATATGAGGGTCTTTGGAGTACAGCCTTATTACAATGAAATCCAATGTCTAAAAATTGTTCTTATTTTGGGCTTGTACCACAGTAAGAGCCAAGATTTTAAGCTCTACTAACTACAAAACAAACAAGCAGACAAAAACACTTTACTTATTTATGTTCATTTAAGAAAATACTAGTAGTGATGTATTATTTTGAAATATACAGTTAATATGTTTGGAGTTATTTAAAATTTATATTGAGAAAAATGTATGTATTTTCAGTATTGTTGTAGACAAGCATCTACATAAGCCTACTGTTAAATTGATTGTTGTTTTATATCAAACAACTTTTATAATACTCATTTTTATCGACATAATATTTTATAAATTTTAAAGAATATGACAAAAAAGATATTGTGGGTATTGAAGGGGTATCTCTGGGAGGAGTTGGGGTACAAAAGGGAAACAAGAATGTGATACAGTTCTATTTACTTAAACTATGTTTTTAAATGTTAACAAATTCAGATAAATTGAAATCATGTAACTTTTCTCATCATAATGCAATAAAAGTTAAAAAAATAAAATAAGATAAAATAAAAGACTTTTAGGCTCCTTCCTTTCTGCTGCCATCATATCGTCCAGACAGAGGAAGACCCAGAAACTCTGGGGCCACTTGAACCATGGCCATGGCTGCATTTATAAATAACTTAAGCACCCATGAGACTGCAGGAATGCTGAAGACAGGCATCACTATGGGGTGAACTTCAACAAATGTCATCCAGGTTACTTCATGAAAGTTGGTATGAGGCATTATCACTTGAGATGAACCAGAGTTTCTGCCCATCTGTCAACCTGGATAAATTGTGGACACTGATCAGCAAACAGACATGGCTCAATGGTGCAAAAAACAAAACTGGGGGTGATGTTGTGCGGTCAGGCTACTAGAAAGTCCTGGGCAAGGGAAAGCTCCCTAAGCAACCTGTCACCGTGAAGGCCAAATTCTTCAATAGAAGGGCTGAAGAGAAGATTAAAATGGTGTTGGAGGTGGCTGTAGCCTAGTGGCTTGAAGCCACCAAGAAGGTTAATTAAATGCTAACATTTTCAAAACAACATAAAAATAAATAAAACAAAATCATGTTTATAACCTGAAGTTAGGATAAGAGAGAACGATGTTTAGCAAAGCCATGTCAGGACACAAAGTTTGAATTATCAAGATTAGTCTTTTTTTTTATTTTTGTTTGTTTCCATTGTTTAGACATTGATCAATGATATTTGCTTTTATGTGCCCAGGCTGGTCATGAAACAGTAGACTGTGACATGAACTGTGTAGAGTACACTCAAGAGTACAGTTTGGTAGGCTTTGTGTCACTTCCATGTTGTGTTTTGCTTTGCCTTCTCTCTCCTATAAAAGCTGTAATCCCAGCATTTGTGCATCTGAGAAAGAAATTATGAGTTAGATGCCAACCCTGACTGTATTGTCAACATACAGTTTCTTTTGTAAAAGACAATTAAAATGAAATTTTCAAGTCCAAAAAAATCTAAGAATTTAAATAAACAGTAGAGCACCTCCATCAGAATAATCAGCGTAAAAATAACATGGAACCAGGAATTCACCCAGACTCTCCACTTCTACATCTATTATTAGGCCACTTTTAAAGAAACATTGTTCTGTAACACAATTAGAAACCAGCACTATATCACAAAGTTTACAGTTGGTGGTGCAAACATTTATAAAATGTATGATATTCAGCTATTAGGGCTAGGAAGACAGTCCAGTCCATAAGGAGATAATCAGGAGATCCTCTACTCAGTCTCCAACACATTCATAGAAATGTTAGACATAGTGGCACACAATGATACTCTTAGCACAGTTGCACAAAGAAAGGAGGACCCCTTGGGCTTACTTAGCCAGTCCAGCCAAGTTGGTGACCTCCAGGCCTCTATCTAGAAGGACTAGATGATATTTCTGATACCTGAAGCTGTTCTCTGCCCTCCTTATGCCCACACATGCTCCAATAGCCTCCCACTAACATACATACACATTTAAAAAAATGTTAAGTTAGTATGTTTGTATATGCTATAGACATAAACGTTTTTAAATACAAAGCTTGAGAAAGGACTCAGTGTCTGACAGAGCTTGCTATGAAAGCAAGATGACCTGAGCTTAAACTCCCATCATCCACATCTAAGCTGGATATGGTCACACATGACTACTACCCCAATGTTAGGGAAGTGGAAACAGACATATCATGGGGTTCACTGGCCAATGGGCCCAACCAAAATAGCTACCATCAGGTTCAGTGGCAGAACTTGTCTCAAATAATAATAACAGTTATTATTAATTATTAGTGATAAATAATAATAATATTAATAATGTATGTTGGAGGACTGGTGGTGGTGGTACACACCTTTAATCTCAGCTCTTGGAAGGCAGAGGCAGGCGAATCTCTGTGAATTCAAAGCCAGCCTGGTCTACAGAGTGAGTTCCAGGAAAGCCATGGCTACACAGAGAAACCCTGTCTTGGGAAAAAAAAAAAACAACCCACCCTACACATAGAGGTATCCATGGCTCCAGTTGCATATGTAACAGAGGATGGCATTGCCTGGCATCAATGGAGAAGAAGCCCTTGGTCTTGTGAAAGCTCAATGCCCCAGTGTAGGGGAATGCCAGGGCAGTGAGGTAGATGGGAGGGGGAGCATCGTCATAGAAACGGGGGTAAGGGGGTTGGAAGAAGGGGTTTCTGGAGGGGAAACTGGGAAAGGAGGTAACATTTGAAATGTAAATATATAAAATACCCAATAAAATAAATAAATTAAATTAAAACAAATATTAAATCCAAATAAGTAAAATAATTGGACAGGACCAAGGCCCAGTGCACATGCGTGACAGGTGTACACGTTGCTCTTCATGCCGATGTCCCAACAACTGGAGTGGGTTCTGTTCCTGACTCTGTTGCTTGCCTGCCTATGGATCCTGTTCCTCTAATTGGACTGGCTTGTCTGCCCTCAGTGAGAGGATTTGTTGTGCCGTGGTGGGGTGGTACCAAAGGCAACCACCCCTGATGGGAGGAGGAGAGGAGTGAGGTAAGGAGAGGGACTAAATGAAAGACTAGAAGGGGAAAGGGGCCTGTGATTAGGACGTAAAACGAATACATAAATTAATGGGAAAAAATAAGGTATGAAGGTCCATCAGTACTTAGTGGATCAGTGGCAGGTAGCTTGTGGTAAGTTCGAGGCTGGCCTCCTCTGTGCGAACAGTTTTAGGCCAGGCAGACTACATCGTGATAACTTGTTTCAAACAAAACAAAACGCAAAAAGGGTAGAAAGTTATAGAAGACACCTAACCTACTCTGGCCTCTGTGTTCAAGTGTGCATGTGCACACACACACACACACACACACACACGCACACACATACTGTGCACACTTATGTGTTTGCACACATACATATACATACTTTGTGTACCTATGTATTGGCACACACACACTACTAAAAAACAAAAAGATAAAAATAAAAAGGTTTTGAAACACAAAGACACTACACTACAATCATCTCTGAGTAACTTTTGAGAATTTATTTCCTTCCTTTTGATGAAAATGCATCAAAATGTCACCCTGTGTCTAAAGCGCTATTATAATACTGGTGGTATTTTGACCCTTACTTGATATAGCAGCACAATATGCCTTTTATTGCCATAAGATACTGAAGAGATCTGGAAATATTCTCACTCTTACCTTTCTTTGTGTGGAGCTGTCAAGGCAGAATCAGTGGCTTTAAGTGTCTTAAATCCACCTGCTCACACAATTTCTACATTTACAGACACACACCATTCATTCACAGTCATTTGGCTTTAAACTATGTGCAGAGGAACAATGGAAGGAAAGTTTTGCCCTGTAATCATTTTTAAAGAACATATTTTAAGCCACATCCACAAAAATCCGCGAAGCTTTAAGAAGGGGAAAAAAAGAGTGTGTGTCATCAGCTTAGCCATACCAAATAAGAAAACTCATACATAAAACATTGCAAAAGTAATACAGCTTTAGTTCAATCTGTAATTTGTGAGCTATCACAGACTTTCTGGCTTGGCACCACTCAGGAATGTTCACGAAATGTCATTGTAAAGGTTTGAGAGGACTCTCCAAGGACCAATTAAAGAAAGGGAGAACCAGGAAAGATTGTTCTCCACAAGGAAAAGGCAAAGAGAGTGGCTCAGGGTGGATGTGGTTTCCCACTTTTCTTTTTTTGTTGGTGAATAAAAAAACAGAAACCCAATGCAAATAAGTGTCATCATCATCTTGATAGGTTATTTGTTTACAATCATTAAGAAGGTGATTTCCTGCAATCCGTTCTGGTCATGTATTCTCTAAAACTTAGTTGCCCTCCAACCCCAAACACTAAACAAAGTCATTGATTGCATTGCTCCATAAATATGTGGGTTGTGTGTGTGTGTGTGTGTGTGTGTGTGTGTGTGTGTGTGTGCACATGAGCATATCCATATTTATAACTGGTGCTCATTTCATTAACAAGTACTATGTGACTGAAATAAAAACAAAAGAACTTAAACATTTCTCTTTGAGAACAAAAATAGAAAAGATTCCCTTGTTCTATTTAATAGTGCTCATTTATTTTTACTATTATATACTAAGTATATTATTGTAACATTTTCTTCTTTTTTTTTGTTTGGTTTCTCGAGACAGGGTTTCTCTGTATAACCCTGGCTGTCCTGGACCTCGCTCTGTAGACCAGGCTGGCCTTGAACTCAGAAATCTGCCTTCCTCTGCCTCCCAAGTGCTGGGATTAAAGGCATGTGCCACCACCACTCAGCTATTGTGACATTTTCATACCTACATATAATTTTGATCAGTTAGCAGCCCCACATTTGCATGCATACTGTTTCTTTCCTAACTAATCTTTCTTCTATTTTCATGTCTCCTTTTGTTTTCATGGGACATGGTTGTAATCCAATGAGTTTAGTTAGTCATTTACAAGAGCATGAGTGTGAAGTTATTGATGAGGTCATAGACAAATTTCTATATCATCAAAGAAAGTGTCTCATTATCTTCCTCCCAACCACCATTAAGTACCTATAAATTCTCAGGTGGGTGGAGGCCCCATTAGACCCTCTCCCTACAAGAAACAGATTTTTTTTTAATCTTGACTGAGGGAGTGTGACATTGTACCCTGGGGATGAGTGCACATGTCATGGTACACATGTGGAGGTCAGAGAACTGCTTTGTGGACTCAGTTATCTACTCTCAAGTTCACATGAATTCCAGGGATCAACATCAGATATCAGGCATGCATGTCAGTGCTTGACCTGCTAAGTCACTTCACCAGCCGCAAGCATGGGAGAGTTTATGAACTGTTCTTCATCAACTTAAGCTCATTACCAACCACCAATGTTGTGTCTTATATATTTTGCCTTCCAAACCAATGTATGAAATGTATAACGGGCTCTCAAAGGCTGATTCACTCATTTATTGTCTAATTGAGGTAGTTGAATCATACCTTTCAATTAAACAAAACCTTTCCCTATTTCCCTATGTATTCTTTGCCTAAATGCCATAGACATTAGTGGATTTTGACATTCAAACAGAAAGCCTCTGTACATTATTTATAAGGCTTGTTGTCACTCAGTAAGTTCTGTAAGTCGGAGTATGAATGGGAGAGGTTATCAGAGAGGAAACAATATTGGCAGGTGAACAGGTTCCTTCCCTTAGCCTACCTACTTTAATGTTTTCAAAGTTTAGGAACTCTTCTTTCTGAATTCTCCTGGATTTTGCATCGTGCTTGGAGATGAAGAAAACCTTCTTTATCCACTGTGTGATAGCATAATGAGGCTGAGATCCAAGAAAACTGGAACTCTTTTGTTGGCTATGTTCTTGTTTCTGTTTTGCTTCACTTGTTTGCTGTCTTAGCCTCTGAAATAACCAAAGGAATTTCAGTTCTCAAACTCAAAGGGGGTAAGGAATTAAGCAAAACCAAACATCTCAATACCAGGTAGGGCTAGAGTAACAAATAAGAAATTACGGTGGAATCTTGGGTTAAATGACACTTTCCTCTGTGGGCCATTAAAGAGGTTTTGGGTGTTTTTGTGTTTTTTTGTTGTTGTTGTTGTTGTTGTTTTTTTTTTTTTTTTTTTTTTTTTTTTTTTTTTTTTTTTTTGTAAATTCACAAATTGAAAGTACCCAGCCAAGTCCCTTTAAACAATTTGCCTCCTATCTATGAAACCCAATTAGCAATTTGCCATCCAGAGACCACCCCAGCTAGAGATTCATCCCATCTGCTCTCAGAAGGTCAGTCCCATCATATGTCACCCCAAATGGTATAATTCCATCTGTACAGTATTTGTTTATAATTTACCATCCAAACAATTTACCACATCATAGCTATTGTATTATTTTAAATGACTTATAAGTGTCTTTCTAATTATATGCCCTTTTCCCTGAAAAGAATTCAAATTACTAAACAAATTAAAAGAACTTTATATTAAATAATCATTTCTTAAGGATGAATTACTAATTAGTGCTTTCATGAATTGTATTATATAATTATGTATTATATAACTATTGTACGTGCCTAACAGTTAAAATATGAAGATTGACTCAGGATGAACTTTTCTAGTTCTATTAATTTCCTGAAAATTTTCTTGGTCTTGGTGTTTATAACATGAGGGCTAGGACCCAGAGGCCTGATGGCCCAGAAACCTAGGATAGAACCAGACATGACTGACAAAAAAAGGCAATGAAATGATTCCTCCTGTTATCCTCATAGACTGGTATCTAGCCCAATTGTAATCAGAGATGATTTATCCAGCCACTGATGGAAACCGATGCAGAAATACACAGCCAAACACTCGACAAAGCTTGGGGAATCCTGTGGAAGAGAGAGAGGAAAGATTGAGGAAGCTAGAAGGGTCAAGGATCCCACAAACACACACACACACACAGAGAGAGAGAGAGAGAGAGAGAGAGAGAGAGAGAGAGAGAGAGAGAGAGAACTAACCTGGGCTCATAGGGCCTTACAGAGACTAACCCACTAACCAGGGAGCTTGCATGGGACTGACCTAGGCCCTCTCTACACATATGGTGAAATTGTGTATGCAGCTTGGTCTTCTTGTGGGACTCCTAACAGTAGAATCAAGGACTGATTCTGACTCTGTTGTTTGCTTTTGGGAACCTTTCTCCTACTGGGTTGCCTTGACCTGACTTAACAGGAGAGGAAGTGCCCGGTCTTACTGCACCTTGATATGCCATGGCTAGTAGATATCCCTATGAGGTTAGCCCTTTTCTGAAGAGAAATGATGGAGTGGATAAAGGTGTAAGATCAGAGATTAGAGAGGAATTGGAGAAGGGAAAAGACAAAAAAACAGTGGTCTGAATATAAAATTAACCAATGAAAAATAAAATATGAAATCTTAAAAGTAAGAGCAATAACCAAATAAGCATTAAATTTAATTTTTAACGTTAGGGATGAAGAGAGGGCTAGTAGCATCTCATCAAACAATTTTTTTAAAAAAAGATTATTATCATTATCTGTGTTGAGAGAAGCTATCAGACCACCTTTTTGATGCTTTCTTAGCCAGGCAGGAAGTGTCTGAAGGTGTGCTGTGAGAACAGAAGTCATCACTGTCTGACAGATTTAGGAAAGCAAGCAGGGTTTTTCAAATCTCTGAAATTAGCCCCTAATGCAGAGGGCCCAGTCGCACCTGCTTCCAGTGAGCTCTTTGACTTTCTCAAAATAAGGTCACTTGTTGAAATTTGGGGAAAACATAATAATCTGATAGCTGTTTGTTTTAATAATTTGCTATTCTCTGAGTATTTCTTTACATTCCTTCAAAGATGCAGATAAATCTCCTGTCTAGAAGCCTATTTTTTCTTTACCCACCAAACACCCACCATCCTTTGCTTCGGAGTATTGTCCAGGAGTGTCTGTAAATAGGTATCTACAGGTAGATTTAAAAAAAAAGAATGTAAGGTTAATAGTCACAGGTATTGTAGCGTATGCCTGTAGCCCTCGCACTCACACAAATACATTGTGGTTCTCTTGACTCCAGGAGTTTCAGTCCACCGTGGGAAACATAAAGACTTCATGTGTGTGTGTGTGTGTGTGTGTGTGTGTGTGAGAGAGAGAGAGAGAGAGAGAGAGTATGTGTGTGTGTGAGAGGATGTGTGTGTGAGAGGATGTGTGTGTGAGAGGATGTGTGTGTAAGAGGATGTGTGTGTGTGAGAGGATGCGTGTGTGTGACTGTGTGCAAACTCTTAAGTGCAGAGTCACATTAAGAATAGAGCAACAAGCTGGGCAGTGGTGGCGCACGCCTTTAATCCCAGCACTTGGGAGGCAGAGACAGACGGATTTCTGAGTTCAAGGCCAGCCTGGTCTACAGAGAGAGTTCCAGGACAGCCAGGGCTACACAGAGAAACCCTATCTCGAAAAACCAAAAAAAAAAAAAAAAAAAAAAAAAAAAGAATGGAGCATACTCCTCAGCACAGAGGGTTGTGAATATGTGTTGAATTATAATCATAACTTGCATTCCAAAGGAGATTTTTTTACGATATATTCTAATCACAGTTTCCCCTCTCCAACTCCTCCCAGATCCTCTGCAACCTCCTTATCCAAGCCCTTTTTCTCTCCCATTAGAAAACAAGTAAACATCTAAAACACATGAAATGAAATTTAAAATAAAACAAGAATAGGACAAAAAAAAAAAAAAAAAAAAAAAAAAAAAAAAAAAAAAAAAAAAAAAAAAAAAAAAAAAAGACAGAAAAAAATAGCAAAGGAAAAGCTCAAGAAATACATACAGACCCAGAGACACACATATTCATTCACACAAGGAGAAAACCCATAAAAAACAAAACCAGAAACCATAATATATAAGCAAAATACTAAAAAAAAGGAAAAAGAAAGAAAGAAAGAAAGAAAGAAAGAAAGAAAGAAAGAAAGAAAGAAAGAAAGAAAAGAAAGAGTCTGTTTTGCTGGGCATAGGGCCTTTCCTTAAGTGTTATTTGTATATCCAGTAAGACTCCATTGGAGAAAACTAATCTTTCCTTTGCAAGTGGTTATCAATTCGAGACAGTCAAGTAGAATTTTCAAAGACAGAAGCAATAGGAAATGATTCCAAATGAAAAGAAGATAGAAAGAAATCTTGAGATCCGAATTTGCCAAGTGTGATAGCAGTCTTCAACTCTAATAGTTTAGAAGCTGAGGCTGGAAGATCAATGAGTTTGAAGTCAATCTGAGCTATAAATTAAGTTTCTGTCTCAAAAGTGCCACCTTTTTAATTTTCTAATACACTGTCATCTTTGGCAAATGCAGATGTAGAGTCAGATGCCAGTGCCAGGTGGTTTTGTAAGGAGATCCAACACAGCCCATCATGCAGAGATCACAAAGAAATGATAACATGGACTCCAAGTGCACATTGTGATCTCAGAGCAAGAGTGTTTGAATTATCTTCATGCAATTTGTAGGAGAGTGTATGGAGCTGCAACATGTTAAGTGAGACAAGCCATTTCTCACTTCATTTGAGTGGTTTCCTTCAAATTCAGAATCTAGATTGTAGAAAAGATGCAAAAGCTGGAGGGGAGACGGGAAAGAAAGAAGAAAGAAAAAGGGGACACAATGAAAGAACAGGAATAAAAATGATCAAATTATTTAATAGGCATTTGTGAAAACGTCACAATGTAACCTTTTAGGTTGCATAATTAATATGCACTGTTTTGGGGGTGTTGGGGGGAGCCTACATAGCTCAAGCTAACTGGAACTCTTTGTGTAGCTGAAGATGACCTTGAACTTCCAGTAGTCCTGCTTCCATCCCCTGAGTTACGGGCACCCATCATTATGTGTTTTCTTAATGGTCCTGTTATTACTCATTAAAGAAACATCCTCCTTCAGCGCTGCTTACAATTCTAAAATTGTGTAGCATTCATTAAAGCAAAGGTCTGCTGTTCAATAAATATAATGAGGCCTCTAGGAGCATGCCCATATCTGATTTTTGTTTTGCTGTAACATACCATTCTTGAGTTCATATATTAGCAAACTGAACAGCAACTTATTCTCAGTTCCTTCTTATTGAAATATGTCAGGAAGGAAAGCCTTGCCTTGATGCATATAAAACCACACAGGGATAAGTGTGTCCAGAAACAAACCCATTGTGAGGCCCCAAACCAATGATATTGGCTACTTTGTAAATGAATTGCAACTCCTAAATCTGCTTCAGTTTACAAATCTGATAATCCTAAGGTTTGTAAGAAATCAGCTCTAATCCTCTTTTAAATGTTACTCAACAGGTTCTTTCCCAGTACATGAGAAGCAAATGAATTTTTCTCATCACATACTCTACTAATTTACTTTCCTTTCACAGGAATTTCTCAGAAATAATTTAAGACTGGATTCTGAGAATGATTCTCACCTTGAATAGCATACGTTTGAAGCACGCCGGTCTCTTCAGCCGGCAAATCACTTGTGAATCATGACTCAAAGGTAGAGTTTCTTGTTACTCCATGTGAAAATTAAACATGAAACATTGCTGACATGCAGTGTCCATATCTGTACTGCTTTTCATGTATTACAATGTTGCTTAAATGGAATTTTAAAACTTAAGCCTTGTCTATGCTAATCAAAACAAAACTTCTTCTCTGATTATCCAATCACAGTCTGTGATTCAAAGAGCTGGAGAATATGATTAAAGTTTCACACTGGTTGTAAAACAAAGGATGGAGGACATTAGGAGAACAAGACTCTCCAAATACATTGAGTAGAGTTCATATGACTCACAGAGACTGAACCTACAAGCACAGGGCCTGCATGGGTCTGCACCAGGTATTCTATGTATATATTATGGATTTCAGTTTAGTATTTTTATGGGACTCCTAAGTGTGTGAGTGAATGGGTTTCTGATTCTTGTGCCTTCTCTTAGGCTCTTTTCCTTCTGTTAGTTTGCCTTCCCCAACTCTGATATGTTGCCTTTTATATTATCTTGTTACAGTTTATTTTATTGTGTTTTGTTGTTATCTCTTAGAAGACTGTTCTTTTCTCAGGAGAGAGAGAAAGGAAATGAATGTGGAAATGAGAAAAGGAGGGAAGAACTAAGAGGATAAGAGGGAGGGGAAACTGTAATAAAGATACATTACAAAAAAATAACTGACTTTCAATAAAAGGGGGAAAACATTTTGCATTATAGTAAAAGCACAGAATCTTTGCTGCCCCTTAAAGCAAACCAAAAATAAATACTTGAATCAAAGCCAGGGGCTTCTAAAATTTGTGGGATAATGTGAGAACTATACCTTCTAGTTGAAAAATAAATGAATTTTTTTATGCTGATAATTGGGCCCTCCTGAGAAGTGAAATTGACTTTAAAATGTGACTTTCAACAGTATGAAATATGTAATTTGTATGGTCTAAAACTCAATGCTAATATTGTTGGTTGAATCCATGATTTGGAGATTTGAAATAAAATCTGAAGGCTTTTTAAACTAAGTATGGCCCTTGGGCTCTAAGACTGGTTTCTATTTTTTCCATTTTCTTCATGTAAATATTAAATTATTGCATTTGTGCCTTACATGCATTACCTTTTTGACTTTCTGAATAAGTTATCTGGCCACTGACAGATCAATATTACATTGAGAGCTGGAGGAGCAGAGTAGCTGTCACTGATTCCTACACATAAAAGCTAGTCTTTTATCGCCACACCTTATGGGTATAAATATACCTAAGATATTAATGTACAGTGAGAGATTAATGTGTGAGACTCCAAGTTTTAATCAGAGTAGTGGTTTTTTTTTTTTTTTTGAGGAATCCCTCACTTTAAGGACTTAGCTTAGCAACTGAAAGTGCATACTGCTCTTTTGAAGGACCTAGTTTGATTCCTAGCTCCCATGTCAGATGAGATATATTTTGTAATTGCGGCTACAAGGCATTTGACACCCTCATCTGGCTTCCCTATACACATGCAAATCTACATACAGACACATTGAAACACACATAATTTAAAGTGAAATGAATCATTTGTAAAAAACAAAAAAGGAAATCCTTACTTTTTATAGGTCCTAGTAGAAAGAATAACTTATCTTCCACTAAGGAGAAAGAAAATAAACTAGCTACTGCCCCTTTCTTCATGACACATTAACTGGGGTCACAAATTGAGCATAGAGTCAGAAGATTTCATGTCAAGAGCTGCAAGAACAAAAGCAGAGGTGTTGGAGGACGTGAGCTGGACCCTGCAGGCTTTGGGTAGCAGCCAGGACTGACTGAGCAGAAAGTAGCTTGTAGTCAGCAGAACTTTTCTGAAGAGTGATTCTATGCCTGACATTTATGCTTTTGGGGCTCTTTAGCAGATTAGTCATCCAAGAGAATGGCTCATCTTGTGACTATTCAATAAGCCACTCAGAATATTTTTCCAACTCTACTCTCTTAGCAATCAGTTCGAACCATTCTGGGTTGCTTGTAATTTTAATTAACCACATCATTGTGAATAGTGGAAAATTGGGGATTTGCAAGATGTCCTGCGACATCTACAAAATGTAAGACATGATCATCTTCAATGCAACTATAACAAATTACCTCCTAGTCAGAAGTACTCTGATACAATATTCAAAGTTGTTCACATAAAAATTAAATATGGAGCAAATTTCTTTCACTGTGAAAATTAACTGGCAACCTTGACTTCTCATCTTCTTCAGTAGTAAGTTTAGATTTTATATAAAATTAACAGATTCAAATTAGATTTCTCAAGTTAGAAGTAACATGCATCTACTTACACATACAATTTCTCTATCACTCCCTCCTTTTAAGTATGCTCTATCTATCTTGATAGGAATATGATACCCTCATATTGACCTCAGCTCCTAGTGAGTGTGTGTAGTCCAGTAGGGTATAAAAGAGCAATGTGATGTCAATAACCTTGCATGTTGAACATGCTATGATTGTTCTTATCCTCTTCTTTGTATATTATACAGAATTGTTCCTTTGTCCTAAGAATGACCAATACTCTTCTTATTCATCACACCTTCTCCTCCCAGAATAATACCTAGCAACCACTGACATTTTTCTAATCCTCAAAACCTTACCTCCAAACCATACAGATTTGAATTATTTTCTGGAATGTCTCATTGTTAGAATGCTACAGTATATAGCCTTTCAATATTTGTTTCTTTCACTTAGAAATGCATATTTTTTCATATCCAAATATTCTAAGTTTCTGTTTTTCTAATGTTGCGTCTTCCTTTCTTTCAAACAGGGACTCTTGTAGCCTAGACTACCTTCAAATTTACTCTGCAATTAAGCAGATAAATCTTCTTGTCTCTTTCTCCTAAGTGCTAAGATTGCAGATTGCCGATTTTATCATTGGCTTCCTGTGAGAAAAGAAAACATTTTCCACATTTTTGTGCTTTAATGTCTCAGAGAAATTACCTATAGATTCAACCATATGGACTCCTTGCCAATTGTCCCCTGTCTCACAAATGGATGACAACACTGTCACAGTTTCTTTGATGTCCTTGCCTTGACCTCAGCTCCTAGTGTGTGTAGTCCAGTAGGTTATAAAAGAACAATGTGATGTCAATAACCTTGCATGTTGAACATGCTATGATTGTTCTTATCCTCTTCTTTGTCAAAGCTGGCTACTTACCACTTATAAGAATGGGAAAGGAGGTTATCCAAAACACACAAATGCCTTTAAATAAAGACAGAATTTTCCACATCACTTCCACTCATATTCACTTGCAAAGAAATCATGTGGCCACAGCTAGTTGCCAGTGAAGCTGGAAATGAGGGCTCCAGCTGGATAGCCATGTGAAGCATCAAAATATAACTATGAGATAAAGGATAATGCATGTGAAGGAACATCATAAATGATTTCCTGAGGATGATTAAAGGACAATACATAAAGAGTGACTTGTACTAAGTAGCAAATAAATATTGGCTTCTTGCCTCTCAATGTCTGTTTTCTCATAATGCTAGAGAATCTTTGCCATAAAAATGTTATTACACACAGTTCTCCCTACATGACAAAAAACTCCTATATTATTTCCTGAGTCTAACGTATGCCACTTAATCACAGACAGCCATCTGCTCTTCTCTGCCTTTCAAAATTGCCTGCTGCCATGTGTATGGATCAAGAACTTTGTGTCTATGGTTTATGTCATACTTCCATTGTATTTAAAGATACTAGAAACAGAGCTTCATATTGAAATCATAAAATCTACCATTCTAGCCCTATCCAGACATTACTAACAAAAACAAGCATTCTAAAATATATTGTATGATCTGGGTTGAATTTACACTTACAAACAAAACAAAACAAAACAAAACAAAACAAAACACCTTTCCTATCAACTATAGAGTTGATCTATGCACCTTCCAACATATCCCCTAAATCCAGTTTCTCCTCTTACTCTGATTTTACAATAGAATGGAGTATTTATTATAATGGGTGAATTATTAGCAACTGAGGTTTCTCTCTGTTAGATAGTATTGTAGGCTTTAATAAACACAGAGAAGCTTCAATATATTATATAGAATAGTTCTTTTGTCCTAAGAATGACCAATACTCTTCTTATTCATCACACCTTCTCCTCCCAGAATAATACCTAGCAACCACTGACATTTTTCTAATCCTCAAAACCTTACCTCCAAACCATACAGATTTGAATTATTTTCTGGAATGTCTCATTGTTAGAATGCTACAGTATATAGCCTTTCAATATTTGTTTCTTTCACTTAGAAATGCATATTTTTTCATATCCAAATATTCTAAGTTTCTGTTTTTCTAATGTTGCGTCTTCCTTTCTTTCAAACAGGGGCTCTTGTAGCCTAGACTACCTTCAAATTTACTCTGCAATTAGGCAGATAAATCTTCTTGTCTCTTTCTCCTAAGTGCTGAGATTGCAGGTGTGTTCCACCATATTGGGTTTCTTGGGGTGCTGATAATTAAACGCTAGGAATCATGCATGCTAAGAAAGCACTCTATTAACTGAGCTATACTCTAAGCCCATATTATTTATTGATTTGTGAGTAGAAATTATATGTATTTATGCTGCCCAACACGGTAAAATAGTCATATATTTTACTCTTTAGCATGTTCTATTCTTTTATTTTGCATGTTTGCATATGTGTGTGTGTATGTGTGTGTGTGTGCGTGTGTGTGTGTGTGTTTACCCATGCCATGGTGTTCAGGTGGGAGTCATATGACACCTTGCAGAAGTCAGTTCTTTCTTCTACCATGTGGGTTCCAGTGCTCATTCAGGTTGTCAAACTTGGCAAGAAGCTCCTTTATCTGCTGATCCATCTCCTGACCCCTGATAATGTTTTCATAAACCTTTTGGACATTTGTATACTTTCTTATGATAATAATGTATCCAAGTCCTTTGCCATTTTTAACTGGGTTATTTGTTCTCTTGCTTTTGTGTTCTGTGCAGTTTTTGTGGTTTCGTTGTAAAATTATTATCTGGTGAGTATGCAAACAAATTCTTGAGTGTTTTCATAAGTCAACGAGTTGTTTTCCAAATATGGTGCCTTTTGTGAATGTAAGCTTCATATGATTTTGCAGAGTGGCTAATGTCTGTAATCCAAGCACTTGATAATATGAAGAAGAAGGCTAAAGTCAAAGCCTGCTTCACCAAGACATTATGTAGATGATTGACAGATAGATAGATAGATAGATAGATAGATAGATAGATAGATAGATAGATACATACATACATACATAGATACATAGATACATAGATACATAGATAGATACATAGATATATAGATACATAGATAAATAGATACATACATACATACAAGATAGATGGATTGACAGACAGAAAGTATATGATCACTATAATATGAATAAAATTTAATTCTGACAAGGCCTGGTGTTGTAGGTCTACAATCTAGCTATTCACATGACAGTAATGTCAGAGGTTGAAGGGAAGCTTGAGTTATTTAAGGACCTATATTAAAGTAAAATGTCAAGAAATGGCTAGGGATATAGCTCAGTGACAGAGAACACGGATAGCATATGCAATGTCTAATCTACAGAAAATAAAATTATTTGATTTTGCAGTCAGGCTGTAAATATTTAAATATTAATCCTCACACCTAAACATTTAAACCATTCTCCTGCCTTCTCATAAATAGTCTCCCCTCTACTTTCAGGTTATATATGCATATTTCAACCTAGATTCTTCAAATGAGAAAAGCATGCAACATTTTATCTTTATTACTTATCAAGTTACCCACAATTTTCTTATTATCTAAAATTATTTTTAATGTAATTTAATTAATGCAATCAGTACAAATGAAAGGTAATGAACATAGTTAAGATACTGTCAAGGTTACACTAAGTGTCAAGGATACTAAGTTCAATAGGTTACAAATTTTCCTGTGATTAGTTTTTGCCCTGACCTCCCTATGTGATTGAATATCACCTGAAAGTTGTAAACTAAAATAAATCTCTTCTTCCCCAAGTTGCTGTTGGTCATGGTCTTATCACAGTAACAGAAACCATAATTGAGACACCTAATTTAGCTTTAATTGAGCTAAACCAAAAGTTATCATCTGCTCTTCTTTTAGAAATTGTGACAACATAAATGAACAAGAATCAAAACGCCCCATCTTTTCTCATGGAACACTGTGCAGCCAACAGGAGAAGAATCATCTTACATCCAAGGTGCCCCAAGCAGAAGAGAGTATGAGTCACATGTGTCACAGTATTGCCTTTCAGAAATCTCCAGGCATGCGCTCTGTATGAGATCCAGCATGAGAAGTGAATGAGGAAGAAATAGGGAAAAGAGAGGGAACAGATCTGCCCTGATAAACTACTTTGATTGCCTCTGGTAGGACCTGAAAGTCATACATTGTGTTTTGGCCTGAACCAGAAGTTTTCAGTGACTATTGCAAAGTTTAGAAAGACTAACTTTCAAAATCTGAAATTTCAGGAAAGCTGACTCATGGATATTGAATTATTTTGGGTAACAAGTCTGCCACACCAATCCTTTCCTGAAGACCCTATATTAATGCCATGGTCTCCTGGATAAACTCTGAGGTGACATCCTCAAAGCCTAGCTGCAATCCCTTTATTCATCCGTACTTCATTTGTATGGAGGCAAGTCTACATGATAGCCCTGCTAAGATAAATTGCTTTTACTAAATGCTCTGCAATATCTATCACCTGTGAGATTTCTCTCATGTTTTTCTTAGAGTATATTCACCCTTTTTTAATGCACAACCTTGCAGTTCTTAAATATCTAATTCAACTATTACCTCCTCTAGGAAGTCTTCATTCGAGCTCAACAGAAAGTCCCACACCTTCATTTCAGACTAGTCTACAAACCTGTGTTACTGCATTTTTATTACTGTATTTTGGAAGGCACAGAAAAAATTAGTTGATGTTTTTATAACCAAGTGTCCTATATTAGGTATCTTTCTAATACCTGTTATCTTCTTCATTATAGCAATAAAAATTTAATTGGTTTCATGGTTTTACCAAGCGAAAGTACATTTTACATCCTTTCTTGAAGCCTAATATCTTCATTTTCTGTGTTTTGGTGAATGATGTGTGAGCAGAATACATTATATACATTCTTAGTGCCAGCTTAAGAAATACAATAAGCAACATTTCTCTGTCTTTTCCATAAGTGGATACACTAATTAAAGGATTTTCATTGTCCATTTAAGTTGAGAGTATTTTGAATACTGCATTGTCTGATTAAAAATAAACTCTTAGGGGAAACTGGGAATGGAGAAATTTACATGTAAATAAAGAAAATATCTAAAATAAAAAAATAAAAATAAAAAAATAAACTCTTCACACTAAAATAGTTAGTATAGTGTCTGGTATATAACATATCCCAAATGAACAGGTACTAACAACTGCATATCTGTGAGGCCTAAATGAAACACAGCTAGTCTACTGATACCTCCAGAAAGGAAAGTGACATAGTGTGGTGGGTACTACCTTGCCAGCTGCTACATCAATAGCTAAATATTATTAAATCTTATGAAGGAACACATATTCTTTGGTGCACCATCACTTACACTAAAGGTTAAATAGGAACTTAATGAAATCCTGTGAAAGAGAACAAAAAAAGACAAGGATACAAAATACAAAAAGGAAGAATAAATGTAACAACAACCTTGTTCAACTTTAAACTTTCACCTGGACAATACTATCCAACCATATACCAATCACTCAGTATTTCTAACAACCTCAAAGATTTTATAGAACGCTGGGATTTCTTTACCTTTTGGTTTGCTTGCTTGCTTTTGTGTGTTTAAGTACTGCAACCCACACCAAGTTGTGGAGCTACTGACAGCTGATAGCTGCTAGAAGAGGGAGGATTAGTCTTCTTTAAAGATGCGGCTCTAGTAGGTCAATTATGCTCTTGCTTGGATGTGGATGACCTCGTATTCACGAATAGATGGGCAGCATAAGATGAGCAAAACGCATTATAAGAAAGGGGGACAAGCTGAAGGATGAATCTAGGAGAAGTCAGGTACAGGAATAAAGGGTGAATATGACCAAAATATATTATAGTCTCTAGTAATTAAAAAAAATTACATTATAAAATGTAAACTGGAGAGGTAACACAGAAGTTAAGACCAGATGTTGCTATTGAAGAGGACTAGAATTCTATTCCCTGAAGCAATGTCCTGCGCCTTACAGTTGTATAACTGCCTATAACTTCAGTTCCACAGGTATCTAAAGCCGCTGGCCTCCACACAATGCTCATGTACACATACCTATGAACAGGCACACACACACATTTATAATTAATGGTAACTAAATAACTCTATTTCAGAATGCTCCAAATTAGGCATTTTGGTATCCAGCTTTAATCTCAACATCAAGAAGACAAGGACAGGTGAGTTTCTGTGAGTTTGAGTTCAACCTGGTGTACAAAATGAATTCCAGGTTAACTAGGGCTGCATATTGACACTCTAACTTTTTTTTTTTAAGAAAATGATGGATATCTTATTTAATCTTCATTTTAGAACACCCTTTTCAACAAACTAACAACAATCAGAAAAAAAAAAAAAACAGTGTTGAACAGCAGCTTGTAGACCAAGGGCACCATAAGCAACAGAAAAATGAAATTTCCTACAAGTATTTCAAATCCACAATTTTATGGAAGGGCTCTTAGGAAAGTGGATGGCTACACATGAACTCTCAAAAAAATAAAACATTTCACACAATATATTCTAATCACACTTTTTCCCCTTCCCCGACTCCTCCCAGGGCCTCACCATCTGCCCAGCCAACCAACTCCACACCCTTTCTCTCTCTAGAAACCAAAATACACAATCAAAAGACAAAAAATCCAAAACAAAGCAAAAATGAGACAAAAACACTACAATAATAATGTTTAGTTCATTTTGTGTTGGCCAACTATTCTTGGGCACAAGACCTAGCCTTGAATGTGTGCTTAATAAGCCCAGTATCTGAGTGACAGTTACCATTGCTGTGATGAAATATCATGACCAAAATGCAAGCCAGGGAGGAAAAAGTGTATCTGGCTTACATACACTTCACTTCCATCACTGTTAATCATAGAAGGAAGTCAGGACAGGAACTCAAGCAGGGCAGGAACCTGGAATCAGGGGCTGATGCAGAGGTCACAGGGGAGTGGAGGAGTTGCTGCATACTGGTTTGCTTCCATTAGCTTTCCAATTCTGCTTTCTTATAGAACCTAGGACCACCATCCCAGGGATGGAACATGCCACAATGGGTGGGACTGTCTTCCATCGATATCTAATCAAGAAATCACCTTAGGGCCATCTCGCAGTTAGTTTTTTTTTTTTTTTTTCCTTTCACATAACTCTATGTTTCAAGTTGATATAAGATGAGCCAGGACACACGAGGAGACTCCACTGGAGATAACTAATTTTTCCCTTGCTGAGGAATATCAATTAAAGATAACATCTTTCCCACTCTTGGTCCTGGGACCCTGTCTGTCTTACACCTGCACTGATGTGCATGTGGCCACAGATGCTGATTCATATGTGCATCTATCTTGTTCACTCTGGAAAATAGTTTCTTTGGAGTCGTCCATCACCTCTGACTCTTACAATCTTCCCACCTTCTCTTTCCCATAGTTCCCTGAGCCCTGGGAGATGAGTTTTCATGAAGATATTACAATTAAGAAAACTACAAAACACACACACACACATACACAAACACACATACAACTGCTGCAAACAGTAGTATCCCTCAATAAAAAAGAAGCTTTTAAATTCTTAAAAGCCATTCAATATCCCGTTTATGCAATTGCATACTTAAAAAGAATCAAGATCATTCTCAACTTATGACAAAGAAGCATTCACCTACACATCTGAAATTGACTAAAGGTTTTTGAAGACAAGTTTTATCTGATGTATTATTTTAATTCAAGCAGAAGGATGAGTGGGGAGAGAGAGAAACAGAGTGAGCACTATATATTTGAATAGCTAATATTGAAATTCAAACATTATTAAGCAAAGCTGTTACATAGAATATAGTATATAATACATGTATACACACACACACACATATATATATACACATGTAACATTCTCAACATAAATTACCCCTTTAAAGTTTGCAAATATGTTTAAAATCTAACAGAATATATTACCAAAAGTGTGTTTGGTATCAGTAGCTTTCTCAAAACAATTGTTAAAAATACAAATCAGATGTAAATACCATGTTATTTTCATAGAGTGCCGACGATATTAAATGAGCTTATAAATTTATTTGCCCTAAGCTTCCAGGTTTACAATTACTACAGCATCAGAACTAGCACACTTGTGAACAAACTGTATTTTCACTTTACTATTTCGTGGCTCACATATTTTAATTGCAGTTACTTAAACTAAGAGTTATTCTATCCAATTTATTTCTGATCACATCTAATTTGTCAGTCAGCATCTATGCTAGATTACTTTAAAATATGCTCAATTTACTGTTCACTGTCTAGAAAATTATCCTTTTATAGGGAAGCCTTTAGCTTGTAGGGCTAGCCTTAAATGATCTGATACAAACAATATCCTCCAAACTTGACTCTAGCTTCATGCTTTTGGTTTGATATGCTCTGACCCACACTTCTGCCCTAATGTAACTCTCTCATCTGGATCCATCCAAGTCGTCCCGTGGGAAGTTCAGCTTTATGCTTTGAGTGTGTTATTTCCTTCTTTAGAGCAAAGAAAACATGAGAGGTTCAGGGGGCTGGGAGTGGGGTGTTCTATAAAGAACAAAGTGTGTAGCATTTCCTGGTAGAAAAGTAAGAGTAAAGAAAAATTATCTATGGAAGAACAGTTAGATGTTGAAAATGTGAATAAATTATGATTCTATAACTTTGATTTTTAATGTCACATGGTAGTCCCTAGGCTATGATCGAGCTGTTTTAGGCTGTTCCTTTCAACCATGTCCTAGAAAACACAACCTATGCCATTGTCTGCTTTACTCTAGGAAGTCATATTTGTTACCATATTTTGCATTTCATCATAGTTTGATTTTGAATTTTTAACTTGTATCTTATATATGAACTCTGCCCTCAGCTAAAATATTCAGTTCCCTTTAAAAATTGCCAATAATATTTTAATATTTTTTAACATTTCTGTGTGTGTGTGTGTGTGTGTGTGTGTGTGTGTTCACCACTTGCATGTAGGTGCCACTGGAAGCCACAAGAAGCTGCTGGAGCACATAGGACTAGAGGAACAGGTAGTTGTGAGCCACGTGACATGGAAGTTGGTCCTCCAGAAGAATGAAAAATGCTAACCACTGAACAATCTCCCAGCCCCCATCCAATATCACTCTACACACAAAATGCATAGTGTCTTCATCACTCTCCAAAACAGTATTTGATATAAGTTCAGTGATCGCTTAATTGTTTTGATCCCACTTAACTTAAATTATACAGAACTAACATGCTTTATCAACATCTAAAGAACAGTAGAATTCACTAATACTGAGTATTAGAATGAGTTTAGTCTTGTATAAACAGTTTCTTTGGGGTAAAATAGCAGATCATTTGTGATAAATCAACTCATCAACTGATTGAATGTTAAGAAAGTAATAATGTTTATGTTTTGACAAATAAGTAACAATTTTACAATAATACAGCAGGAAAGGAATTTGGTAGAAATAAAAATAGCAAAAAGACTCCATTTTTTTTAAGATTTATTTTATGTGTATGAGTACTCTACCTGCATGTACACCTGCATGCCAGAAGAGGGCATCAGATCTCGTTATAGATGGTTGTGAGCCACCATGTGGTTGCTGAGATTGAATTCAGGACCTCTGGAAGAGCAGACATTGCTCTTAACTGCTAAGCCGTCTCTCTAGCCCCTGACTCTGTAATTTTAAATTGAGAAATTATAAAGTAATTCTCATGATTTCAGGTTTGTTTAGTACCTAAAATTTCTGTACAGATCATCGCTACAAAGAAGCAAACTAAAAAAATCAATGACTCAAGGAATTTAACTTAAGTAAGGATGGCCCTAAAAATAGAGAATGGAACCTTCAGGCATAAATTAAAATCATAGGAAGTTAAGGTAGAATAAAACTTAGAAATGCCCAGTGTAATTTGAGACCCATCTCATAGGAAAAAGCCAACCCAATGACACTATTGATGATACTCTGCTATGCTTGCAGGCAGGACCTCACCATAACTGTCTACCGAGAGGCTTCATTCAGCAGCACATGGAGACAGATGACAGAGACCCACATCCAAACATCAGGCAGAGCTCAGGGAATCTTGTGGAAGAGTAAGGGGATAGAATTGAGAAACCTAGAAGGGTCAAGGACTTCACAGAAGACTTTAGAGTCTACTAATCTGGGTTCCTAAGGGCTTACAGAGACTAGGTCACCAACCAGGGAGCATGTAGGGACTGAACCTAGACTCCTGACACATTTGTAGCAAATGTGCTCTTGGTCTTCATGTGAACCCCAACAAGCAGAGTGGGGATTGTCTTGGTTTCTGTTCACTGCCATTGGATCCCCTTTTCCCTACCTAGACTGCCTGGTTGGGCCTAAATGGGAGAAGATATACCTAGTCCTGCTGAGACTAGATATCTTATGGTGGAGTAGTACCCAAAGGAGACCCTCTTTTCTGTGAAAAGAAAGTGAGGTATTAATAGGAGGAGAAATTTATAAGGCTGGGACTAGGAGGAGAGGAGGGACTTTGATTGGGATGTAAAGTGAATAAGAACAAATAATTGAAGAAAAATCTGAACAAATGTAAAGAAAAGAAGAAATAATAAAAGGAAAGAAGGGAAGAAAGAAAGAAAGAAAGAAAGAAAGAAAGAAAGAAAGAAAGAAAGAAAGAAAAAAGAAAGAAAAAAGGAAGGAAGGAAGGCCCAGTATAGCAATCTAATATGACACTAGGTAGCCACAAAAAGGAGAGCTCCTGGGAGTGAGTATGGATATGAAAATTAGTGACTGAACCATAAATGGACTTAAAAATTGCAAGGGTATTTCCCATTGCCCTTTCCTTACAGTGTAAAAGTATCCATCCTCCTGCATGAAGTAATAATATAGATTTGCTCATTTGTAAACGCTGTTATCTTAGATTCCCCCAACTCTTTTTAACTTTCAAGGAATTATGAGGAGCTGGGAAGGTGGCTACAGTGTAAGAGCACTGACTTCTCAACCATGAGGACCTAAGTTCAAATACCCATCATCCATGTAAAAGGTTGTATCTGGGCAGGCACTCCTAAAACCCCAGCACTGAATGGGGTTGGGGAAGCAATATGAAGACTTGCTAGCTACAAGCCCAGCTTCAGACTCCGTGAGATACCTCATGTTAAAGAAATTAGAAAAACAATAGATCAAGACACCCAGTGTCCTCTGTCTTCTACATATAGGTGCAGGCGCTGACCTACATACTTAATACACATGAACTAAATATGTACCACACACATATGCACACACATACACACACATAGTATTAGAATGAGTGTTTGAAATAGTCTATTAGTTTTCCACCACCTGCAGAACATGTTAGTATAGTACTGGTTGTTGTTATCCATCCTATTTGGTGGAAGAAATCAATATTCAGATGTAACACCAAGAGTCATGTCAAGGAAAGGCCTGGAGAGGAAGGAACTCCTTGTTTACATGATGCTGTTTGTCATCATAGAATAAAGTGTAGACAACCAAGTCTCTATTTCCTTAAAATACCAATCTGATAGAATGGACAGGACTTTTTGTTATAAAAATCTACTTATAATGAATTTGTTGGCTTGAATTTCCTGATGTTCTGGCCAAAGGAGGTAAGAATTATTGCCAGAATCCTTCATTGATCTATGACACATCCAAAGTATGTAATCAATAAATGAGTTGAGAAAATATCCTATGAGAAAACTCAGCAGACAACTTTCACAAGATAATCATTAAACATAATTTTCATGAATACACTCATTATTTAAGATAAGATTGAGACCCTGTTCACTTTTTGCATGAAAATCATCCTCAGATATAAACATCATACACAAAATTAAATAAGTAAACAAAAAAGTAAATTGTCTAGGCCAGATGCAGATGGATAATACATACAACATGCTCTAGTAACTCACTAAAAGGAGAAATGGTTGCACTAGGGGCTGGGGTGTGCAAGGTGCCGCTCCTAACTAGACTGAGCACCACTTCTACAAAGGAACTCTTCAGAAGAAAATAAGAATGAGTCTGCAATTAAGTCCTTTGAAGAATGGTCTCAATGTTGCTGTATCGACAGCTTTTGAATGTAATATGTAGGACACCATATCTATCTGAAGTGCAAAGCTTCCTTTTCAAAAAAAAGAAAGGAATTTTCCTTATTACCTTAGGATCAAATAATAAATAATAATAAATGCAGTTTGAGGAGGAAAAAGCCACACTCCCATTTATTCTCCTTTTTTGTGTGTTTCACCTTAAAAGAAGCTTTGATAGTTTGATACTTCAGTCGGCATCCAGCTTATTTCCACGCTGGCATGTTAACCTTCTCCCTCTGGATACTTGGGATATTAATATTATCCTCTGTAACAATCAGCAGACGAAATGAAGCATTTACGCAAATACTGCAAATTAGATTAAACTACAGTTCTGATGTAACCCTGTGACATACAGTTTCTTGCGCATTAAGCCAAATGTACAAGCATTTAATGACTAATCCTTTTAGGTATTTTAATGCCCACATGAAGATTTATTGAGAAGAAAGGGAAAGCGTATGTGGTTTTCCGTTAGAGCCTGCCTGCGGGCGGAGGATTGAACAGATTGGCTTTTTTTTTTTTTTTTTAATTAATATTTCAGTTCTTTGTGTTTTGGCGGGCAGGTTGCACGTGGCCCTAGTACTGAACGGACAGCTCCTTTCTCTTAGCCTGAGCTCTGAGGGCTCTCAGACTCTGAGGGCACTGGCGACCCTGGAGACAAGGGAAGAGGGAAGGAGGGGGTGGGAGAGTGAGATCAGGTGTTGCACCTCCCCCTCTTTTTTCTACCGCACACAGCCATAGGCTTACCTCCTCCCCTCCTCCAGAAATTAACCTACTGATCGATATTGGTAGAATTAGTCATACTAGCAGCTTCTCAGTTCAGCCACAGAAGGGGAGGAGAAAGCTTGTCAGGCCCTCCTTCCTCCCTTGGGCTTACTACAAACAACTTTTCTGATGCTAGGAGGAGACCTTTGAAGATGAGAGAGGCAAGTTCGCCTGCATTTTAGGTTTGCCTGCTGATCGGAAGATTTTAACTAGTTAAATCTCCAGGATCACAATTTGTTTGTAGTATTGTGAAAGCTCGGTGAATTCAGTAATACCACCATACCAACACCACTCACTGGGGGTCAGGGCAGCAGGGTAAAGAGAGATGAAAAATGAAAAGGATATATAGAAAGGTAGATATACACAGATATTCACATATTTTATATATAATATCACACATAAGGTATGTGGCCTCATTAAATATTCTAAAATATCAGACATTCTTAATAGCTTCCTTGATATGATACTGCTTTCAATGCATGTTGGAAACTTTGTTTCCAAGTAGCTTTTTAAAATGTTGAGGAAGGGTTTAAAGAGTTATTAGTTATAGATATATATTTCCTTTAAGTAGCTGGACACATTGAGCAGTTATCATACAGGGCTAGAGAGATGGCTCAGCAGTTAAAAGCACATGCTGCTCTTGAAGAGGATGCTAGTTCAGATTCCATCATTCCAGAACCTGAGGAACTCCCAACCACCAGTAACTCAAACTCCTGAGCATCTAATGCTTTCTTTTAGCCAGAACAGACAGTTGCACTATCATAGCACCTCCACATGAGCACACACACACACCTACACACATACACATAATTTAAAAAACAATGAATGATCTGTTACATTGTATCATAGAAATACCGACTAATATATAGAAATATCTATTTTTAATTTATTTTTCTCTTGTATATCACAATCCAGACTGCTGTTTCTCCTCCCCCCCCCCAGAAATTCCTCCCCATCTGCTCCTCCTCCATATCTCTTCAGACAAGGTCAAGCCTCCCAAGGATATCAAACAAATATAGCATATGAAGTTGTTATCAGATGAGATACCTCCCCTCTTATTAAGGCTGGAAGAAGCAACACCATGGAAGGAAACAGGTCCCAAAAGCTGGTAAAAGAGTGAAAGACAGCCCAGGTTCCTATTGTTAAGAGTCCCACAAAAACACCAAGCTACACAAACATAACTTTTATGTAGAGGACCTAGATCGGACTTACACCTCCCTGACTGTCAGTTTAGTCTTTGTGGTCTCCTTTGAGCCCAGGTAGGTTGATTCTGGGGGGTTTCTTGTGAAGTCCTTGGACTCTTTGGTTCCTACATTACTCCCCTTCTAGAGGATTCCACATGCTCTACCTAATGTTTGGCTATGGGTCTCTGTTTCTGTTCCCATTCATTATTGGATGAAGCCTCTCTGATGATAACTATGGTAGGCGCTTGTCTACAAGTTAGCAAAATATTACTAGGAATCATTTTATTGACTTTTTCTGGTTGTATTTAGTGATATTATAGGTCTCTGAGCTATCCAGTTTCTGGAGTGGGGAGTGGGTTTCCTCTTCTGGCATGGGTCTCAAGCTAGATCAGTCATTGATTTGTCACTTCCCCAATTTCTCTGCCACATTACCACAGAGCACAACTTGTAGGTAGGACAAATTGTAGGTCAACAGTTTTGAGACTGGATTGGTATCCCAACCCCTCCACTGGAAGTTACGAGACTCTTTAATGATGCAAAATTATTTTTGCCCTCTGAGTTCACTCCTTCTTAATGGAACCCCTTACACATCTATTAAATGTGCCCCTACATTTGTGTTTAAGTAGGCCTAGCTGGGCATTTCTTCTTTATTATTGTTGAGTTTCTCATTTAAGTGTATGAGTGTTTTGCCTGCATGTATGTCTGTTTAACCACTACTGTGTCTCGTGCTTATGGAGACTATAGGGAGCATCAGATCATCTGGGACTGAACTGTAAATAATAGTGAACTGACATGTAGATGCTGGAAACTGAAACTGGATTCTATGAAAGACCAGCCAGAGATCTTAAGTGCTAAGCCATCTATCCAAATCCAGCATTGTATTATTCATTAATTGTATTGTGTGGGTGTGTATATGAGGGTGTGACTGCATGCATGTATGCATGCACAGGTGTGGAGTGGGGTGGTATTATTGCGTGTTAGTGTAAGAAATCTTGAAGGTCAAAAGCATCAAAGCTGCCACAGTTGAAGTTACAGGTGGTTTTGAGCTACTAAGTAGGTGCTGGACCTCTGGAAAAACATCCAATTATCTTGATTGCCGAGCAATCTCTCCAACACCTATGTGCATATCCATCTTAAGTCAGGAGTTACTCCTACTTTTTCTTTTCAGTTTCCTCTCCTAAGAACAAGGGAATAATCTACTCTCCAGTTAAACAGAGCCACAAGACTAGCTCTGGCCAATATGCTTAGGGAAGCTCTCCCCACTTCCTTTGTCTTGAAATTAGAAGCCATAAAGATTTCTCTAGTGCTCTACTTTACAACGTAGAGGATCCTGCCAAGGTCTAAACCCACAAGGTTCAAGCCACAGAGATCTGAGACATTTGTAATCCACAATGGCCTCTAATATGACTTAGAAAGTCTCTTAACAGAAAAAAAAAAATCAATGAAATGTGAACTATGTGGGATTGGTTGTTAGAAGAGATTTATATACCAATGTCATTCAATAGAAACTAAATGCAAATGCCAAACAGAATTTCAATTCTTTAATGTTCACCCCTAAAAATAAAGAATACAAAAGCATGATGATTTCTCACTGTGTATTTTATTATCAACACCTCCAAATATTATCATCATTATCACAATAGAAATTTGAAATGTTTTCTATATTCTTTTATATAAAAACATAGAAATCAAGTAGTATTTGTGCACTCACAATACATGGTGTTTTCAATAATTTTATTTCAAATTGCCAGTACATTCAAGCCAGACAACAACAAACATATGCCTAGAGTTGAAACTTTTAGATTTGTTTTTTTGTTCTCTTAAGAGATGTTATAGACTCTTGGAAATCATGAACCACCTCAGTGAAGGCGTTAGTAAGAACTATTCTGGATAGACAAAGTGGTACATGTCTCTAATACTAGCACTCAGGAAGTAGAGGAAAGTAGTCTCATGTGAGTTTGAGGCCAATATGGCCTACATGGATAGTTCCATGATAGCCAGGGATATACAGTGAGACTTTGTCTTAAAACAAAACAACAAAACAAAAAGGAATTTCTATAATTTGGAATTTCATTGGATCTGAGAGAAGAATCTAGAAAGAAATGGTTCACATTGTGTTACGTGGTCATACAAAACAAGAGAGCTATGATTAGAGATCTCAAGAAACTTTAAAGAGATAGAATAGTGTGAGAATAAATCTATGATTGATAAAGAAGGTTGTTTTTTCTTATTAGCAGGAGAGGAATCCAACTGGTACTTTGTGGCTCTTACAACAAAAACCTTATGTTCAGATGTCATTAAAGTAGGTCCTTTGCACACAGAGTTGGTTGGCCTAATAGGGATGCTCTGAAAGAATGTCTAACATGAGATCACTATAATACGACTGTGAGTACCAGGCAAGAGTGTAGAAAAACAAAGTCCTAGTAGACAGCATCAGGCCAACCCTTTGATTAGGGTCTGTTGTTATTACTGTCTTTCTCAAAAATATTCTGACAATTTGTAAAATTATCCTAAGAAAATACCACTAATGATGTGAGCTGACAAAAATTTGCCATAACTACAAGATTAAGGTAACATCAAGTTTGTTTCTCCAAGTGTGTCTTTCCTTGGCTTGTCAGTAGCCACCCTCTTATGGTGGCCTGTCATGAGCTTTTCTCTAGTGTCATGTCCATATCTTAAGAATGGACTAGAACCCACTCCTACAACCTCAACATACCTTTACTACCACCTCAACCTACCATAACTACCACTTTCAAGGCCCCATCTCAAGAAGGACTACATTGGAAATTAGAGCTTCAATGCAGGAATAGACCAGCAATTGGTATCAATGCAGTTATATACAGCCGAGTATTAATTTTCTGTGTTTACATAGTATAGAGAAACTCTTCAATAGAATCAAATTTATATAGTTTGCAATACCAGTGAACAAGCTCTGAATATCTTCCGCTTTTTTTTTTTGTTACTTTCTTCCTCCATAGTATACTGCCTTCATGAAAAAAGAAAAAAAGAAAAAAAGATAAAAGCATGGCATTCGGTATAAAACAGCCCTATGTTCTTCATTAATCCATTTCTTATGTCTAATCAATGAATTACTTCTTCAGAAAAGATGTTTGTGGGTTGTGGAGTTGGTGCAGTGGGTTCATACTTTGGAATTGACTCAATGGGTACACACTTGCCATACAAGTGTGAGAACGTGACTACAGATGTCCGGAACACAGATGAAGCTGGATATGGTAGTTCACATCTGTAACCTCAGAATTTCTACTACAAGATAGGAGGTGGAAAAGAAAGGGCCCTTAGCTGGGTGTATGCCTGATTCATAAAGAAATAGGAGAGAGAGAGAGAGAGAGAGAGAGAGAGAGAGAGAGAGAGGAATCAACATACAACATTGTGCTCTGACTGCTACATTCTACAATGGTGCACTTGTGCATACATATTCACATACATATACACATAAATAATACAGGTGGGGAGAGGGAGAGGGTGAGAGAGAGGGAGAGAGATTAAAATAAAAATAGAGTTCTTAAGAGATGGCTCATTGGTTAAGAGTACCAGCAGCTCTTCAAAAAGACCTGAGTTCAGTTCCCAACAACCACATGACAGCATATAATGATTCCAGTCCCAGTGCTTCTGACACCCTTATCTGGACTCCACATGCACCAGACATGCACATGAAGCACAGACATGCATGTATACAAAAATAGTAAAATAAATAATTTTAAGGTAAAATAAATAAATGAAAAGTATAGATTTTGTTGATGTTTTCTGGAAACATTGTTGTTTGTAACCCTGGCTAGCTTTAAACCCCTGATCCTCCTGACTCCACATTCTGAAAATAGAATTATACCACACCCATCTAAGAGGAGATGTGGGGAGAAGCTTTAAGACACTTAACTGTTGCTCAAAGTCATGAAATTGCATCATCCCAATCTAACAGCCTCTACCTCTATGTTAAATATTCTTCAGTTAATTTGGGTTTCTATTATGAAAAGGCACCATGACCACCACAACTCTTTTTTTTTTTTCTGAGACAGGATTTCTCTGTGTAGCCCTGGTTGTCCTGGAACTCACTCTGTAGACCAGTCTGGCCTCAAACTCAGAAATCTGCCTGTCTCTGCCTCCCAAGTGCTGGGATTAAAAGCATTGACCACTACTGCCCGGCCCCCCAGAACTCTTATAAAGGAAAAAATTTAACTGGGACTAGCTTATAGTTCAGAGGTTTGGTCCATTGTCATCATAGTGGGAAGCATGGTGACCTACAGGTGCTGGGGAAGGAGCTGAGAGTGCTACATCTGGAATTGAAGGCAGCAGAAGCAACTGTGAACTAAACTGGGAGTAGATTGAGCATATGAGACCTCAAAGCCCATCCCCACATCAACATACTTCCTCCATGACCATACCTACTCCAACAAGGCTCCACCTCCTAACAGTATCACTCCCTATGGGACAAGCATTCAAACATATGAGTCAGGGGTGGGGAGGGCGTGGGGAGGTCATTCCTATTCAAACCACCATGATTCCATAGTTGGAGAAATAAAATCAGTTTTCTGCGCTGATAACAGAATAAGACAATAGACGTTCTTATCTGTAGAACTGTAATTGGATACAATGTCCTCAGAAAAACAGTCTTTAAAGTAATCTTTCCTTTCTTGACTTTTGAAAATCATGGAGAAAAAAATGGAGTAAAATATTTGAAATCCTCATTTCAGAGACTGATTAATTTGAGGCCATTGCTTTTTGAGTCTTGAAATCAATGAATATATTCCAAGATAAATAATTTCTACATCTCAATGTTTTGGAATTTGTTATCAACTGGATCTGATTTTCACTTGACCTTGTCATCTAAACATGCATGGCAGTAGTGAATTTTGAATATTTCACAGTGTCCCCTCTCTTGATTCCACACAAGTCCAGTAAGCAATAGAGGACCTTTCCTCTCTAAACTGCATTTAGTGTCAGGGCAGCATACGTATATTTGCTTAGATTTGTCACTGTAGAATTCTTAGCATTCAGATTCTTTCCACCTGTGTAACTAGGGAAAGAACCCGTTCTAACTTCTTGCTTATGAAGATATGTGAAGTAGATAGTATTCAATCATATGAAAGATCTTACACTGTATTATTTATCAGAATGTCAGCATTCATTAGAGGTATTTCTAATATATTGTGCCTATTTAATTTATCACAGTCTATGTGTGTTGCCAGTATCTTGCACTAGAGAAAAGTTCCAAAGGTATATTTAGTTTCTAATTTGTCAGGTCTCAAGAGGTGTTTTGTTTTGTTTTTTCTTGTGAAGGCAAGAAAGTACCAGCCTGAACTGTTCATTTGCTGAACTTCTTAAAGTGGACCTTCTATGGAAGGTCCATTTGAGCCAGGTGTCTAGGGTGTGCTGAGTGCCAATATTTCACCAATCTCTACAGTAAAATCTCTGGTTTTCTCCCCCAGTAATTTCTTAGGAATGGCTTGATACCTGAAAACAAGGAGAGAAAAATGCATGGGTAGTTAAGAGTGAAAAGGAAAACACTTTCAGAGAGGATGACACAATAGGAAGAGTAGCAATCAACTGTTTTCAGGTTTGTAATTCCAATCACTGTATGAGAACATCAACAGACAAGACATGTGGAAGAGTACCATTGGTCCCTTCAAGCCACATATAATATAAGTATGTAGAAAGATGTTAGGATAAAGACATCCTGACCAATCTGAATTTAGACTCTTGGCACAAAATCCTCTGACATGGAAATATCTAAAGGCAGAAAGATCATGACTGAGTGTTGCCAAAGGTGGATTGCTACCAAAAAGTCATCCAATTCAATGAGGTCAATGAACTGGAGTGACTACAATTCTGAAAATGAAAATGAATTACAGAAACACAGCATATGAGCAATTGTATAGATGGGGACCTGGTGTGGGCCCTTGCCCATGCTAAGCAAAAGCTCTGTGACCATGCTACACCTCACCCTCTAGCTCCCAAATCATTTAAAGCACATTACAAATGGGAGGAAGTATCTCCTACAGAATGCTGTCCCCATCTCCACTTAGTACAGCCTGGCTATCAGGCAAAAACAGAGTGATTAAACATTGTGTCTAAAATCACAAAGCCCATGGGTCACAGAGGCTAATTCACCTTCTTTCACTTACCCAGACACAAATCAAGAGAGAAGAATCAATCCCCCAGGCTGCTTAATTATAACAGAGACTACCAGAACTGACTTTAGAGAAAGGAACATTATGAAATACAGCCCACTAGAACAGGAAAATACTTTTAAATGAAATGTCCTACTGTACAAGATATGTAGAAAAGCAGAATCTGTGCAGATTTCTGGACCATATGTATCCTTGAGTACAAAAGTCAGGGGGAAAAAAAGATAGCAAGTAACAAAGAAATAAGGTAAACATGGATGGGCCAGGAGTTTCAAAACAGAAACTATTGAAGGGTAAATAAAAGACAGACGTGAGGTCTAAACAGCGTGCACAGAGCGCAGAGATCCGGCAAGATTACATAATGAAGTCAAGAGAGTGTAAAGGGAAACACTAACACAGTCAACTTGGAGTATAAAAGGGAGATTGCACCAGAGATTAAGATAAATAAAATAATAAGGCATTGTTCCAGTACATAAGGAAGGAAAGGTCAATGGAAAAATAAACGGGGCCTCTGAGAGGCTACTGGAGTAATTGACAGAAGATGCAGACAAAGCTCTTCAAGGAAAAAGAAGTAACTGGAGGCTGTGGCTGCCTCAAAGCTCCCCAAGGCTACTAGAAGGGAGAAGAGGCAAGGACTCACAATCTAGCTAGACCACAGGAGGGGTGGGGGTGGGGGGTGTTGCAAGGTAGGAGAGGATCTATGTATGAAATAGATGACCACAGCATGATGTACTAAAGCTAGTGAAGTGCTTCTTCGAGCGTGCGCTCACACACACACATACACACACACACACACACACACACACACACACACACACACCATTGTCTCTGGGACAGTGCCCAGGATACTGAGGCAGAAGTGAAATGGAAATCCTCAGAGATTAGCAGAGGGGTGTCAGAAGCAGAGGGCAATCCTAGAGAAATAGAATAGTGCCTTGCAGGAAGTGAACTGAAGATGGAGCGGTGTGTGTTGGGGGGTGGGGGGGAGAAGGAAGAAGAAAAAGCAAGTGGAAGGGAATGAAGGGGAAAGTGAGTAGGAAAACAAGGAGAGGGAATTTCAAAATCTTCTGAGTCAAATGTGAAGGTGAGAGCCAAGGAAAATACTAATTTGCCATAAACGAAAAGGCGTGGGGGAAATTAGGGACGACTGTGCTCTCCATTCTACAGACCCTGCTTGGGGCTGAATGAATGCACACAGCAGAGTTCTAACTCCAAAGGAAGGGTTGACTGTGGAATCTTATATCTGGCTAAAGGATTTTTTTTTTTTTTGGTGCCATTTATCTGAAACCCTGTACAGAAATGAGTAACAATGCAGAGTTCCTGCTACTAGGATATCTTCCTCAGTAGCTTCCCTTATACCTCTCCTACTATGATAACAACCAACTTTCATCCAAGTCCTAAATCACCTTCATCATCCACACTGATCTAATGCCATCCCCTGCACACACATACAGGGACACATTCACACAGAGGCGCACACAAGCATTAAACACAGGCACACTCACAGAGGTGCACACAAGCTCACATACAGATACAAACACAGGCATACACACACACAAGCACACATAGAGGCACATACTCGTGCACACACATGCAGGCACACACAAACACACATAGGCACAGACACACAGAGGTATACACACAGACACACACAGAGCCATACAGGCACACATGCTGGCACAGAAGTAGACATACTCACACTGAAGCACACACACAAGTATGCTTTCTCCCACATGCTGGGTTTTGTTTGTTTGTTTGTTTGTTTGTTTTTTGTTTTCAAGACAGGGTTTCTCTGTGTATCCCTGGCTGTCCTGGAACTCACTCTGTAGACCAGTCTGGCCTCGAACTCAGAAATCCACCTCCCTCTGCCTTCCAAGTGCTAAGATTAAAGGCATGCGCCACCACCACCCGGCCAAACTTCTCAGTGTTGAACCCTGCTTCTACTACTAAGAATGGCCACCATTAAGTTTTCAACAACTGGAAGGAAGTTACTTTAGTCTTTAGGTTTTTGGTAGTTGTTTGTTTGTTTTTTTTTTCCCTTCCATTTTGTAAGTAAAATAAGCTATTTCACATAAGAATCAATCTTGGCAACTGGCCTCTGGCCTCTGTAGGTCCAGAAGCTCTCCTTCGGCCTTTCCATTTGAAATCCAAGTTTCTAGGCGGGGTGGGGTTCCAAAGCTTCGCTCTTCCCAGGGTGGCAAGCAGGGTGCTAGAGGGCACACCCAGAGGCTGATAACCTGAGACCTGGCTTTCTCTAGGTTCCAGCAGCAACCCAGAAAGAACCTGGAAGACTTGGTGAAACCTCTGACTGGTAGTGAACTAACTGGTGTGAGGGACCACACTGGAAGCCCCTACACCCAAAAGCCAAAGTAAGAACCAATTGGAGCGCTGAGGGCTGAGTTTTCCTCCAAATTCACAGGACTTCCGACAGAAGTCTCCACAGTGGCTTGTCCTTTACTGTAAAGAAACCGCAAACAGCACTGGGGAGTTTTGTCATAAACGTTTGGAAAAGAATGGAAAAGAAAAACAAGAAAGAAAAAATAGTAATTTTGGAAAAGTTTATTGCAGGGAGGGATCAGTCTCTGGAGATAACGTCATAATCATTAAGTTCAAAGCTCTGCATAGCCTGGGTGATTTTACAAATCTTCGCTCTCACTTTTGTGAGCTTGCCTAGATGAAGGATTGGGATGCTTTGGAGGGTGGAGTCAGAGTTTCTTTATCAACCTCTGCTTGTTTTGACCACACCTATGTTTGTTGTAAGGATAAAACAATATAATGCTTGTAAAATGCTGGTAACCTGATGATATGCACTCAATAAAATTTAGCAATACTGTCAGTTTGTGTTATGCTTTCGTCTACACAAAGGTGATAAAAATTACAGCAACTTCTCTACTCCCGCGGCTACTTGTCCTTGGTATCAAATGAGCCAATACATTTTTTTTTCAGGCTAGCATAAAACTTTTTAAAGTGCTTGGTAATAATCAACCGTTAGGCTGTCGAACGGACTTTCAAAACCTCGTAAGCAAATGGAATAGATAAAGTGCAAGCTCTTTGGGAACGCAGGAATTTCTTGGCCCAAAAGGAGAAAATTTCTCCTAGAAAAAAAAAAAAAAGGCTTTGAGCGGAGAGAACTGGCTTCCTGCCTAAATGAGGGCAGCCAGCCGGGAGGCCTGCAGGGCATCGCGCCCTAGGGGACCGCGCCCTGCTGCCTGCGGGTGCGCACTCAGGACAAGATGAGCAGGCCAGACAGCTCCGGAGAGACATTCAGAGGGTTACTGAATTTGGCTGCGTCTGAGCTCTAGCCTTGGCTAGACAGCTGTTTGAGAAGAGCAAGAAGACACCCTCAGACAAGAGCCTGGACTCCTAGTTTCACTGTTATCAAAGAGACTTCAGACGAAGAGTCTTCCTATTTAATTTTAGACTAATGCGCTCGCAAGACTTTTTAATTGCTTGCAAATGCGTTTTCTCTGTACGATTATGGAACCCGTGTTGCCTGTCTGCTGTAAGGCTGAGGTAGAATACAGATCCCTGTTAGGCTTTTGATAAACAGCTCGTGGGGGGGGGGCGGGGGGGGGAGGAAGGGTCAGGCTGAAGGAGGGAGAAAAGAGAAGGAAAGGGAAATTTTAAAAATCAGCGACAGCCTTTAAACCGAAATGACTCGAGAGCCTGACAGAAATGTCAATTTCCCCTACGTTTTGTAAAGTCATCTTTAAAAAAAAAAAAAAAAAAGGAAGTCCTGCCTTTTCTCCTCTGCAATTGGGAAACATTTTTATGTAAATGGCCATTGGTTTGCTGAAGGTGAAGTGGTGAAGCACAGGGAGAGGAAAGAATAGTTAGACCCTTTAAAAAAAAAAAAAGAACCAGAAAGAGAAGCATGCAACTCACTAGAAAGGGGCGGGATAGAGTGGAGAGACCCAAAGAGATGGGGGGTGGTCATGTAAATGAGACACGAGATGGGGGTGTATTTAAATGAGTCAAGAGATGAGGTCCATATAAATGAGTCATTTTAAAAACGCCTTTTGAACAGTTTGGAGCATTTTTCTCCCAACTTTCCAGTGAATAGGAAGGGGATCCAGCAGAGGTTTCAGACTCTGAATGGCAAGTCCAATGTATTTGTCTGTTCACCCCTTGAAGAAATGGCCTGTTCACTAGCCCACTGAGGCCCCAATAAGGGGAGTGAAAAAGAAGAGCACCCCTGTAAGCCCATGGACCAAGAGATGTTTCAGGTCATGAAAATCCTGAATAGTTGAAAGTTAGAGTCCCTGAGCAGGAGTGCTAAGAAGAACCTCTTAGAGCTTCAAAACTCTGATAAGAAACCTACTCAGGAAGCCAGGCAGTGGTGGTGCATATGTTAATCCCAGTCCTTGGGAGGTGGAAGCAGAGGCAGGTAGATTTCTGAGTTCAAGGCCAGCCTGGTCTACAGAGTGAGTTCCAGGACAACCAGGGCTATACAGAGTAAACCCCAGGGAGAAGGAGAAGAAGAAGAAGAAGAAACCTATTCAGGAAAAATCATCCTCGAAGATGAGGAAACCGTGAGAGCAAGTCCAAGATAAGGCTTTCAGCTGCTTTTTGCTCTAAAGTTGTCATTTTTTTTATATATATATTCATCTCAAATAAGTCATCACAGAGGTGAAGGACAATAAGGGAGCCACAGATTTCAAACAAATACTTCTTGCTAGTGGTTGTGTAATGGACGTTTCAACTACTGCTGCTCTGTATGCCAAGCAGCTCATCTACCTCTAGGGTGTGCAGTGTTCTATTGTTGTCCCCGAGGAAAACAATTTAGAGGCCAGGAGCTCTGTGACAATAGAAAGTGTCTCTTATTGTGCACATTCATGCCTGGGTTGTGTGGCTACATGCACCAGTGGAGTAGAATACACTGAATTCCAATTCTTAGACAATGTACACAGATACTTGCTTAAGGCATAACATTAATGGATCAATCTTCCCTCTACTTTCCTCTAAAAAAAAAATGGAAAGGAGAAAGAAGGAGGGAGGGAGAGCAGGCAAATGCACATAGATGATAGAAGGGGACAGACTGGATAGAAGCTAGTACTGTGGTTCAGTAGTAGACAATATACCTAGTTTAAAATCTGAGTTTGAATCCAAGACATACACACACACACACACACACACACACACACACACGCACATACACATGACAAATCATATTAAATAATTGCAATCATTACTTTACTTTATTTAACATGACACAAACAAACTGCTAAGGGGAAGCCCCAAGTAGAGGAGGGAGAGGAGGAGGAGGAGGAGGAGGAAGAAGATAAAGAAAGCTAAAAAAAAAAATAATAAAATTAGGGATAAGAGCTGAGATATCTGACTGCTAATTGTTTGCCAATCTCAAACTTACAGGAAGTCCATATCCTTTCAGTGGAAATGCTTTAGAATAGATCCAAACTGAAACAAACTGCATGGTAGTTTCTCAGGAAAGGGAACTTCAATTTCCTAAACTAGTCTTCCAGCTCTGAATCCTAATAAAAGTAATTATTATTATTATTATTATTATTATTATTATTATTATAAATAGTAAACAAATAATAGTTATTATAAATAAATGTATTAATATATAAGATATTTTAGGGTAATCCCTTCTGTGACATGGGACAGGAGAACTAGACAGGAGAAGAAAACTAACAGAGACCTCTCCTCCTCAGAAGGTGTCAACTGGCAAGATTGTCTCACGTTCTTGTGTGGTACTTTGAGTAGGTATGCACTAGCCTGGCCTCTAGCTAAGACCAGGATGTACACCACCAGTTTCCTTTTAGAAGGGGCCCCAGGCAGCCTGTCACCATGAATCCAACATGCTGTGGCCAGTTAATTCAATTATAACACTCCCTGGAGATTGTGGAGCCAAATCACTCTCCAAGAAAGGAGCAAAACAGAAAAAAGAGGAATTAACTTTGCTCAAAAGCCCAGTCTTTGGGTCAAGCAAGATGTCACTTATTAATTGCTCAAGACTATTAATTGGATGAGAGGAGAACGGGAGGGGGAGATGTCTGAAAGAAACAAATCCAGTGGCTCCGCGTCACACACATCAAACACACCTGCCTCGCTGAAGTTAATTATAAAAGGGGCACACCAAGCAACCCCAGAGCAGATGGGAAGGAATGCTGACCAGTTAGTGCATATGGCACAGATGATTTCCTTCAACTATCCTTTCAGGGTGAAATGGCCTTTTGTATTTAAAGTTGATATAGTTGGGAGGAAGCAGTTGACCAACTGAAGTTCCCTTTGTCTAAGATGCTGATGTAAAGAGTGGGAACTTGGGGGAAGATGAACCAGCTTCAACAGAGCCTGACAAAGTAGATCCTATAGCAAAAAGGAATAGATGTCCTCCTTCCTGTTCTACCTCCCTTAGGTGTATTTAAAGATTTCTCTCACTCTATGACCTTTAGTTTCCACCTAAGCCCAAGAATGTTCAACAACTAACATAAAGAAACCCTTCATTTCCTTTATTTCGTCGCTTAAAAGTCACTCAGGAAAGTGGTGTGGGTATTGGGAAAGCAAGAGAAATATACAACTGCCAGCAATTCAGTAATGTCAGACAAAAGAAACACCTAGAAGATACCCTGTAATAGGCTGTAGACTTAAAGTTATCAAGAGCATCATGAGACTCATCTTGAAGAGATGTGATGTTGACTGCTGCCTCTACAAGTAGGAAGGAGTGTGTTGGTCAATGTTGCTCCAGAGCAAGCTGAGGCAGCCATGCTTTCCTAAGCCTCCCAGTTGTCCTAGAAGAGAAGGATGTGCATCCATCATCTCCTTGGACCTAAGCGAAAAGTCAAAAACCCTTCACCTTGACTGAAGACAGATGTTCCTGACAGTTGGGAGTGTTGGGGACAGATGGGTTCTATTTGTCTGAGAAGGTAATATCCTTTCTTATTTGAGTGCAGACTCCTTCTGAAATTAACATTATGCACAAGCAAAACTGTCTTATCATTCACAAGGTAGGTAGGAGGTCCTCCATATTCTTCTAGTGGGAATGAAGCTGAACTTGCTCAGGGGCAAGAATTCTGAGTTGAGTTCATAGAATCAGTCTGTGGACTACTGTGTATGATCATATTATCTATGTTCACTGTGGATAAGCTATGAGAACTGGGCTCAGACCTAGCAAACAAAGACTTTAATGCAAGCGTTTTTGGGGGCACAGGCTCTAAGCACCAACAACGTTCCTCATTCCCTCCTACTTAAAGACCAAGTCCTATATTCTTCATTTTCATCCTCACTGGCCTTGCTTTGAAAAGCCTTCTGATTTCAACAGACAATGATGCAGAATTTCAGGGTGGGGAGTGGAGATAAGCCCATCTTAACAAGGGGAGTAAATATTGGCTGCTGATCCTGTGTAGAAGTGAAGCATCTCGGATGTCTATTGCAGACAATGCATTTTAATTCTCGTCATGTGTCCTTGTGTATAGAGCCAAAAGCTCTGAGTGACAGGCCCAGCTACCCTGCGTGAGCATGCCCTAATAAACCCTCCCACACCCCCAACCAAAAAAAAAAAAAAAGCCACATGTCTGTTTGCCTGCGGCTTGTTATTAAGACACCTTCTCAGCTTAAACACTTAAAAGGGAACCAAATGAAATAGCAATTAAGACTGAATTGCCCTGTCTATCTCTGAGATGAGCTGATGGGGCCAGCCAGCCCACCAGGTTTTGTTTTGTTTTTTTTTTTGTTTTTCGGTTTGTTTTTTTTTTATCCCTTGCATAGGCAAGTTTGCTAATAAAACCTTGCAGAGCCTCTATATTTTGAGCTTGTTCCTATCACACACACACACACACACACACACACCTTCAAGACACTAGATAACTAAGTGGATCAGCCTAAATTTTGGATGAAGTATAACTCTAAAACTGTTTGAAAGTTGAGAAACCTACCAAGAAATGGAAATAGGTGTGAGTGTGAGTGTGTGGGTGTGTGTGGTGTGGGTGTGAGTGTGTGTGTGTGTGTGTCTGTCTGTCTATCTGTCTGTCCCTTTCCAGCACCCTCTTTGTAAATGTAAAATAAGTATTTAGGGCTTCCTTAGAGATAATGATGTTGAACTCACTGCTTCTGTTGTTGAATGGTCCACACTCCCACCTTCCAAAATAGAAATGAGAGAGAGAGAAAGAGAGAGAGAATGAGAAAGGCAAACAAATAAAAAAACAAACAAAAAGGCTACTGTCTTCAAGAAAAGGAAAAAGAAAAATAGTAAAGGGGAAAACAGGCTGGGTTAGGAAGTGAAAGACATTTATTTAAGTGTGTAATATCCTCACACATCTTTATTCTCATACATTTTTCCAGTTGTCCCACTTCTTTGCAACAGAAACTTAGGACTGTCCATCATGATCATTTATCTTAAAAATTGCTAAAAATAAATATATTAGCTACCACCTGGTGTTTCCTTTCAAGAAGGAGGAAGAACAGAAATTCAACGTAAATATGAGAAAAAAAGATATTGTTTTTACTTGGAAGAAGGCAGACTTCCCAACTGGGCAAGACTGATTCCAATGCCTGTTGGAAAAAAAAAAAAAATCAGCATTCAGCATCCAGGGAGTAGAACCAATAGGAACAAATGCCCAGTCATGTAAAAGAAAGGTTTAATTAATATATATTTCTGTCTGTAAGCTGCATGTATTGGGGGTAGATTTCTATCTTCACAATAAAAATGTGTAAATGCTCTCTGCAGAGATGCGTCCCCACCTCAGTCGGTATAGAAAAGCATGATAAAGGTTGTGGAAAATGGATAAAAATGTTGAAAGAACCCCCAGTTCCTTATTAGGCGAAGATACAATATTTATTCCTTGTCTCATGGGATAAATCTCTTCTGCCTATTGTCCTCCCCGTTCTCACTGCTGATGCTTAATTTTCAAAACTTCTATATTACCAAGGGACCTACGACATCAGCCAAAGAAATTCTCAGCAAGTACAAAATCTGTTCCAGGGAGCTGCTTTTGTGCAGAGGGGAAATTTTGTTCCTACAGGTTTTTAAGTGGGTATGAGGCAAGGAGCTATCTGATCCGGGCAAAACCATTGCAGTTTAGATCTCTATCTACGGAACATTTTTTTTTCTTCCTTTAAAAAAAATTGGAAAATACAAGAAGTTTTGGATTTTTTTTTTCCTGATTCTTTTTTTGGAGGGGGAAATTGCATCGTAAGCTTTTGGAGAAACCCAACATGTCAACTACCTTTCCCGGACTAGTCCACGATGCGGAGGTATTATTACTTTTTTTTTTTTTTTTTGTGAGCGCGCGCGCGTGAGTGTGTGAGTGTGTGTGAGTGTGTGAGTGTGTGGCGGCGGTGGTGGTGGTGGTGGTGGTGGCGGCGGTGGTGGCAGCTTCTTCTGCCTCTAATCTATATTGGACCGTTATGTTTAATTATAATCTGGCTTTCGGGAGAAGTTACGGAAGGGAACGGGAGAAAGTTCGTTATGACATCTGTCGCCAGGGAGGGCAACTCTCCTCCACGTTAAGCACCATTTGCCGTAATGAGGGAGAAACATAATCCTAACAATAAGGGGGGAAGAGGAGAAAGCTAGAGACACAGAAAGGATTCTCCGAAAAGCAAAGAAAGGGGACTGGTGGGGGGCGGTAGGTGGACATGGGGGATGGAGAAGAACGAAGCGCATCCCTTTCGAAAGGGGTTTATTCAAGGAATGGTACACAAGTGGCTACGGAGGCGAGCAAGTTGAACAATTTGCACGGACTGGGATTTTTAATATACATGTATATATACATTTATATTTGTGGACGATGATCCTTTTTGAGCAACCCAGGCTGAACATCTCCGAGACATTTCGGTGCTGGGGTCTGGCTGGAGCAGCGAGGTGCATCCTTGCATTCTCGGCGCTTGGACTCTCCTGCTCCCCGAAGCCCCCAGTCACCTGCAAACCTGTCTCCAATGCCTAGCTCCAGGCACAAGTTGGGAATTGAAGGGTGTGAGTGTATGTGAGTGTGGGTGTCTATCTCTCTGTCTATCTGTCTGTCTGTCTGTCTGTCTGTCTGTCTGTCTGTCTGTGTGTGACTGTGTGTGCATGTGTAACGTCGCCCGCACCTATATAGGGTGGGGGATTCCCCCCACCCCACCCGCTCTCTCCACTGTGAAGACGAGGCCGCCCACCCCTAGTTCAACTGTTAGCGAAGTCTGCTTGGTGAAGGCACTCACTGAGTCCGGCTGCTCTCTGGAGCCCAGCGCTCTCTCTCTCTCTCTCCTCCTAAGGAGAGCCAGGGAAAGCTCCCGACTCTACTCTGGGAGAGAGGCGCCTTGGTTGCAAAATGACAAACCTCAAGTTTTTCTGCTCTCCCCTTTCCCCCTCTTCCTTCCAGATACGTCACGACGGATCAAACAGCTACCGTTTGATGCAGCTTGGCTGTCTGGAGTCCGTAGCCAATTCCACGGTTGCCTACTCCTCCTCCTCTCCTTTAACTTACTCTACCACCGGCACCGAGTTTGCGTCCCCCTACTTCTCCACTAACCACCAGTACACCCCGCTCCACCACCAGTCCTTCCATTACGAGTTCCAGCACAGCCACCCGGCGGTCACTCCCGACGCCTACTCTCTGAACTCGCTCCACCACTCACAACAGTACTACCAGCAGATTCACCACGGGGAGCCCACCGACTTTATTAACCTGCACAATGCGCGGGCTCTCAAGTCCTCCTGCCTGGACGAGCAGAGGCGGGAGCTGGGCTGCCTCGATGCCTACCGCCGCCACGACCTGTCCCTCATGAGCCATGGCTCTCAGTATGGAATGCACCCAGATCAAAGACTCCTGCCAGGGCCCAGCCTGGGGCTGGCCGCCGCGGGAGCCGACGACTTGCAGGTAAATAAGCGTGCAGCGGATTTGTCTGCGCCCTCCCCTTGCCCTCCCCCTCCCGCTCTCTGTTAATGCTCTGGCTTTAAGTCTCTCTCTCTCTCTCTCTCTCTCTCTCTCTCTCTCTCTCTCTCTCTCTCTCTCTGTGTGTGTGTGTGTGTGTGTGTGTAACACACACACACACACACTCATACTCGCACACGACTTAGGGAAAGTCAAGAAATTACAGGAAGACTGTGCCCACTCGGTTCCTCTCATTGGATCAATAGTTGAGGCTCCTTCCTGTAGCCAGTCATCAGAAGTCTTTTGTGAATCTACATTTTTGACACTGAGAGTTTAGGTGTGTGAGATCAGTGGATCTGGATTTGAATCTGAAGGTCTCAGAATAAGATTCCCAAAAGGTGAGGACCAATCAATTGTATCCTCAGTTTCCATAATTTGCAGGGTCTCCAGCACTGGCCTAGACAGAACCTTTAGGGGAGTCTCGGGATGAGTAGGGGGCGAGAGAGGTTGTTTGTTCTCAGGAAATTGTTGGAATCACAAGCTTGAGCCAAAGTTTCACAAAAATATCAGATTGCTGTGTCAAGCAAGTAACCGCAAATGACGGCCTCAAAACAGCCCAAATAAAATAAGGTGCCAATGCACTTCGCCAAGGTATAGCTGTGTTTCTCTGTGCCTGAGCGTACAGGAGCTTGTACCCAGCAGAATACTTTATTCTTTCCCTTCAAGTCTTATGTAAGATGCAACTCACTATACTGTCAAAAATGAGTAAACAAAGGAAGACAAAGAGAGAAAAAACGGGAAGGAGAAAAGGAAAGACAGGAGGATGAGAAGAAAGGAAGGAAAGGAAAGAGAGAGGGCAGAAACAAATTCAGACACCGCAGAGACCACCACTTAATCAAATCTCCTACTTTCTTTACACCGTTTCCACATTTGTTGCCAACAACAGAATTTTTAATTAAGTGATCCCATTGTCTTAGACACATTTCAAATCAATAAACCCCAAGATCTAGAGTAAGAACCCAGAAGAGTCGAAATGGAACTTTCTTTTAGTGGGAAGCACATCTCTGCCCATGGCAAGTCCTTGCTTTTTCTGTCTATACAAAATCTGCCACCTCCACTTTCTCCTAAAGATTGGGAAGATATTCCAGGAGCACAACTTGGAGACAGAAGAGATCTCTTGTTGCGCACGGAATATCTTCCCCCCTCCTCTACCCCTGAGCAAGAGATTAATTTTAAATTAAAGTGGAAGCCCTTGCAGTTCCAACAAAGAGCCAGAACTACAAGATTCATACACAAGAAAAAATATTTTACTCCTAAAAACGTTGACCTTATACTCTTGTAGTCACAAAATAATTTTATACGCTTTGGGATTTTTTTTTTTTTTACATTTTCCACAGGATCCCCTTATGTCTCAGGAGGGGGAAAATCTGCCATTCAATGCTTAGCTCAACTAAAACCTATTTACTTCTTTTAATAGCCACGTCTGTTGCTGATTTTTTTGTATCTGTACAAATTTTTTTTCTGTGCTAGGCACAAAGCTGGGCATTTTTCAAAAGAGAGGATTAGAACATTTGCAAGCACCAGACAAAGGCAGAATCCTGTGCAAAAGGACACCGTAGTTTATCCAATTTTCGACTTAGTGCCATTCAACTGGTCATTTATGCAATGTCATCTGACCAAACAACATGTTTTACTTATGAGGGGGGAAGGTTTGTTAAGTGATGAGACCAAGATATGTTTCTTCTAAGAAAACAAGCACCTTAACAGTGCGCCAGAGAGAGGGAGATTAGTCTGCTTCCTTGGAGAGCTTGGCTTTCTTTACCTTTTACACTTGAAATCTCTTTTTAAAATCTTTATTTCAGCCCATCTCTTATATATTTATTATATCTTTTCTTTTTACTACTCTTGTTAGAGTAACATTACTCATACCGAGGAAGGAAACACTAAAATGCTAGATGAAGCAGTGTGGTGTTGTGATGCATGCACGTGCGGTCATAACAACTTCTGTAGGTGTATGTCAGTGTGTGAATTATAATATGTATGAATTGTAGGACAAGCTTATAAATCGATAAAGTTATTCTACTCCTCTGGATGTACTTGGCAGAATGAGAAAGAAAGAACCACCGCTACAATTAAAACAAGAAGCGAAGAGAGAGAGGAGGGAGTGTGTGGGGAAAACCTGTCTCTCCCCTTTTATTTCTTCCTTTTTAAAACATTCATCAGCATATGCCTCATTTCAAATGCAACAAATGTAAATATACTTTTCCCTGCACAGAATTTTAAGTGAAAGTCCAATGGTTTGGAGGGCGGTCTAAGTCTGCCTAACAGATGCAAACGGTCCTGTGGCTTCGGTTCCATCTTTGAGTCCCCTAAAAAGATTTGCTATGGCCAACAAAGGAAACTGTCACACCTTTTCCCATCACGCTCTAATTTATGCTCAGGCTCCAAGTTTTTTTTTTTTTCATATTGATTTGATAATCACTTTAAGGCAGAACATTTAAAATAAGAAAGAGCTGGTGAGTAGGTTGAAAAGGGGGGTCTTACAGGCCTGCCTCAATATGGTGAAAATGGGGAGGCAAGAGGGAGCCAGGGCTCTAAAGGTTGTTTTGTAAAGTGGGTTTTTATTATGCACCGACTCTCTCCGCATTTACTTAACTCTTCACGGGCTGTTGGGTAGGTTAACACCCTTCAAGGCCTCTTTCATGTCCAATACCTCGTTTGTTTGTAAAGGAAAATGAGCTTTTAACACATTTTGATTCTGATGGGCGAAAAGACAGACATAGGGAGAAATTTTTATTTTCTTAATAAAAAAAATCAGTAAACCCTTTCCAGTTTTCTAGCTGAAATGATCACTCAGCACCTTGGGAACTTAGGGATCTGTAGGAAGTGAACCTGAAGGTGTTCCCTCCACCAGGCCCATTTTGGATAGGATTAAGTGGTGCTCCTGCTTTGGGGATAAATGGAATCCTTTTAAAATATTCTGATCCCTCCATGTGAAATTCTTCCTCTTAGATTGGAAGAATCCCAAAGTTGACACTTAATCTATAATTTTCTTCACCCAGAAAGTGATGAACATGTGCCTGTGTATCTGCAGTCTCTGAGACTCATATTCTCATTCTCTTATGCCCAAATGAAAATCTCTTAAGCCTTCCAAAGTATAATATTGGGGAGGGATGTGAAATGCATACCTTAAGATGAATAGAACTTTTAGATTGTAAGGTTTGGGGATATATATATATATATATATATATATATACATATACATATACATGTATGTATATATATATATATATACATACATGTATATATATATATCTTAAAATTATGTTTTCTGTGAAGCTTGTTCCAGTTATATGGTGCTTTGAATGGTCTCCTGAGAAGGGGTCAGGGATAGGCTAGTCTGAAAGGTTTCACCCACATAATCAGGCCTATGATAGTTGAATGCTTCTATTTCTTTTTTCCTTTCTAAAGGGTTCTGTGGAAGCCCAGTGTGGAATTGTTCTCAACGGCCAAGGGGGAGTGATCAGAAGAGGTGAGTAGAAATGCCTTGGCCTCAAATATTAGTCTCTAGTCTGTTTCTTTGTTTTGAAGATCTGGGGAGACTTGTAAACATCAGATTCTTTGTTTGATGATTAAGAAAAGAATTATGTTAGTCAGTTATTCTTGGTCCATACAGGCATATCTATGTTAAAAGGCTTCCTTTCTTCCATTGAAACTTGAGTGCTGGGTGAGTCCCACTTATGCTGGGAGCCCTCTACTACTCCTCACAGCATGGCGACAGCATCAAAGTTAGGGAGAAAATTACTGGGATTTAAAAAAAAAAAAAGTTTTCACACTTCTTTCTCTTCACCCATACCACATCCTGGAGCAGGATTTCTGGTTTCTTTTAGACCTAATGTGCCAGCCACAGCCTGGGTGTTTGGGGTGATGGTGTTAGCTATGGGCCTTAAGGGATTCTGTGAAAGGCTGTATCATTGAGGCTTTCCAGGAGGCTAATGAGTCACCAATATTGTAGCTGCCTTATTATTTTTTTTGAAACGTCCAGAACATTTCTTTCTTTAAGGGAGGGTGGGAGGAGGAGGTAGTGTTAGTGTTAAGTGTACTGGATAAAGCTTTCTTGTTCCCATCTGTTGAGGAAAACATCTGAATCCAGAGAGTTACCCATAGCATTGGAAAGGGGGGTGAGGCGAGAGAAGAGAGCTGTTGCATTCAGCTGAGGCTCTGAAGGGGACTGTATCTCAGATGTTCCATTTTGACAAAAGGTTTTGAACTATGACATTCACAGGGCCTCAAGGCAGTACAGATTTTTACTGGCTTGGCTGCTTAACTGTACCCAGAGCCTCTGAAGTTTATTTTTCTAGCGTGCCCAGTAACCCGAGGAGTGCATGAGGCAAGAGGGACCAGCTGTTATCCCAACTTCATACGAATTAATAAGACAGCCTATTCACCAAAACTAATTCCTGCTTCAGGGCCACAGTTGTCTCTAGTAACCAAACTGCTAAACTTCTGATGGTACCAAACTACTGTCCCTTAGTCCATCTCCATTTCTTTCAAAGTTAGCTGAATGATTTGCTTTTTTGGAGGGAGAAGTGCATTCTTAGAAAACAATGGAATATTTTGTGTTGAAACACAGATTTCATGACCCAGGATCCACTATAAACACTAGGAGAGAGGAAAAAAAAAGGACATTTATCTTTTCGAACTTGGCTGCTCCAAAAGTGTGTGCCTGCACTGTGTGTCGAATTTAAAAGAATTGCTCGAATCTGTTGTTTCACACTTTTGAGACTTCAAAGCTAATTTTTAGCATATAGATATCACTTCTTATAGATATTTAAAAGAGATGTTATTAAACTTTCCAGTCAGGCCTGTATTCAGCCATATTGAAATTATATGAAACAGAGACAAGTTTATAAATGTTAAATTTAACTATTCATAATTTTTGGACAAATAAAACATACACCGTGAAAGGGGGCTCGGTAAGTCTTGCTGCTTGGGGTCTGTTGGGAAGAAAAAACAGTAAAGATGAGGCCAAGCGCTCAGGGCGCACAGGCACCGTGGTGCTGAAGGACAGCGCCACTAATTAGGGAACGAAGCCCGCTGCTAGGAGAGCTAGCTTTCAGCGGCGCTTAGTAAATTCTGTTTCGTACTTGCTGAAATACCTCTCCCAGCACTTAACTATCACATCACAGTGATTGTAGCACAGCTGATAGGATGAATTCCAGGTTGGGTGCTGGAACTGTAGATGCTGTGGAGTCAATAAAGTTTTCAGGGATGGCCTTTTATCTGGCCATCCAAGAGGAGCTAAGTTTTGAAGTGTCTAAAAGATGGAAGTGCGTTCTTCTTACCTTATCGCAACTACAGAAGTGAAGTTCCTCGGGAGATGTTTTCTTGTTCTTGTACAATTCAGTACCTATTTATTTCACCTTTAAAAATCCTTCTCTTAGTCTGCTATTTTAAACCAAGCGTTGAATGTTTAGGAGAAAAGTGCAATTCCCAGGGGAAAGGACCTGAAAATTCGGAATTATAGCACCAACAAAATCTGTAGCCCCTCACCTCTGAGTAACTCAGATCCAAGCATCTAAGTACATTTGTCCATTTTCACATGTCTTACAGGACGGGAGCAATCTGGGCTCTAGAGAGATAAGTTGAAGGGGGGGGGGGGTTCTGGGGAACCAGGGAGAGTGTTGCTTGACTCTGTAGCTATCACTGTGCACAATTACCAAATGGATAGCAAGGACTTTTATATTTTGTCAGTGCTGGCAAGTTCCCTCATGTCAAAATTACCCAGAAAACCCCTTCTCTTTATTGGCATGGTTGCACACAGAAAACTGTGAAATCAATAACTCAGCTCCTCTCGGGTTCATCAGAAATAAAACATCTAAGTGTTAAGTTACTCCTTTCCCATCCCTCCTATGGTGACAATATCTGCTACGTTACCTATCTGCACTTTACAGACTTGTCCTCTCTTAAGGCGGTCTTTTTGTTCCCTCGTTTTCTCCCTTTTATTAAGTTCTTGGATACGTTTACATTCCTGATGGTATCCAGCATTTACAATACTAGGAAAAATATAATTACTTCTCAAGACACTCCCTTTCAGGGTCTGCCTTGAGTTAAGATACCTGCCTGGTTGTGCAACCTGAGGGGGTGTTAAAAGAAGCTGGTCTGGTTGCAGATGGGTGGAGAGATCGGGAGTCATTGGTCCCTAAATTTGTAGTAAAGAACAAATGTCAATTCTCAGATTCACTTTGTTAAGTGTCAATTACATTTTTCCCCTTGTAAACGAAGGCATGATAGCCAAAAGACAATGTAGACAGACCAGGGAGGCAGCAGTGAGGTAATTACCACCTAGATAAAATATTTGCGGCCGCCTCGGAGGCCCAGCTCCCTGCGCGCTCACTCCCGGTTAATGGTGTGCGCGATTTTGCCCGCAGCTCCGCCGCTCCGACCATCAGAACCAATAATCTTTACTTTACCCTGCACTCGCGTATCGATAGCTTCTTTTGCCTCGGGCGTTGGCTTTGATATGTTAATATTTCTGAGTAACAAATTCTGCAGAGATCATATTAATGTTGTTCGTACAGAGTGGAGCTTTGCCTTCGTTGAATATTCAGACAGTGGGTTTCAAAAGGCATCTCTCGAAGAAACGGGGCTTCTATTTACAGGACTCACCCATGTTTTTAATCATTAAGAAAGAAAAAGAAAGAAAGAAAGAAAGAAAGAAAGAAGAAAAAGAAAGACCTACTCCTTTTTTCCTGGTGACTCTTCTGAGGCGTCCTCGGGACTTCCTCCCTTTTGTCAGACACCCAAGCCCTTTTATTTCTCTCAGAGTATTTAATAATAAAATAATGATGAGGACCAAGACGGTGACTAAGCTAATCATGAATGGAGTCAGGATGGAATCGTGGTATGGTGTTCACTTGAATAAAGGGCCTCTAGCCTTCACATACTTGACGAAGGAAGATGAGAACACTCAGAATTCCTGTATGTGGGTGGAAAGTGACATTTTGGCCCTGATCTCTTGTGTGAAATCCGGATGGCAAAAAAAAAAAAAAAAAAAAGGTGGGGGGGGATGAAAAAGTGTGGAGGGGCAGCGCCCTTGTTTCGCTTTGTGATCATCTTGCCTTGCAGCCCCAGGCTAATTTCCAAAGCTTAAATACCGCTATAGCCTCTGGGCCACGCAGAGAGAGAACCCACCGGCCACTTGCAGTCAGGAGCACTTTCCCAATTGCCCTTGGCTACACAAAATACAAACTACTTTGAATCAAAACATTTGGGGGGAATTAATATGATCTGAACTCTGCACGTTTTAAGGGAGCTGGAGTGTATCAGATCGCTGAGGTGAACGGCTAGCCAAGACTGAGGGGTTCTTACTGTAGTGCAAACATTGTTCGATATGATTTAAAAGGCAACGTTAGCTTCAGCCACCCTTCCTACCAATAATGGATAGGACAGAACTGACACCTCTTGGGTTTTTTTGGTTTTTTGTTTGTTTGTTTTTTGTTTTTGTTTTTGTTTTTGTTTTTTGTTTTTGTTTTTTTTTTT
>NW_022196896.1:48242755-48243532 GCF_008632895.1 Mastomys coucha
CCTCAAGGCAACTGGTCGGCTCCCCCTGGCAAGGACACTCACTCTCCTTGCTTTGGTTTTTTTATTCTCCTGGGCCTTTGGTTGGACTTTGGGATCACTCTTTCTAGCAGCTTTTAGAAGGAGCAAAACAGAAGGTTGCTTACTCTCCCCTTTTCCTTTGTCAACATCGCATCAGTGAGCGGCTACCCTGAATCTCTTTGCTCAAAATCATCCATCTCTTTGGGTATTCAACCCTTTCTATTGAAGAGTGGGTGACACATTAGAAACTTCATGCCCCTCCTTAATGCTAAAGTGCACGTAGACTTGAATTCAATCTCTTTTCTGTGACCTCCCAAAAAAAAACCGCATGCACCAAAGAATCTAGAAGCAAGGTTGGCTTGTTGGATAGGTTTTTTTTTCTCCCACGAGGAAAAAGGAGCTTTGCTACTTTCTTCCTCCACTTCCTCCTCCTCCTTTTCCCTTCTTACCCCCGTTCTTCCCTGCTGGGGAAAATCACCAGGACCTAAAGTAGTTCATGCTTTGGGAACTCCTAATGAATCCCTGAATCCCTAAGCACAGGCCAGGACACACTATGAGACAGCAGCAATCTATCTGGTACCCAGTTCCCTTTCTTTTGTTTTGCTGGAATGTAACACTGGCCTCGGAAATAAGCTACAGCTATTTGATGTCGTAACACCTGTGATAGCACAGTCTTCCTTCGGAACTGCACATTTCGCTGCTGACACACCCTCAAAGGGGGGAGCTAAGTCCCCACCGCTTTGCTATTTGAATACAATT
>NW_022196896.1:48243542-48245048 GCF_008632895.1 Mastomys coucha
GAGGTAGAGAGTTGATAAAGGGAAACGGCTAGAGGGGGAAAACAGCCCAAAAAGATCCTACCCCATCTATCGGACAAGAGTAGCTTGCGGAAATGAAACCGCAAAACAAACAGGGACAGGAAACTCTTGTAACCGCTTACACATTTTTAATGTGTCAAGGAAAAAAAAAAAGAGCGCTCACTGGAGATGAAGAAGGGGAGGAAAAAAATCCCTACCGTTTGTATTTCTTTCATTTGAATTGTAAACATCTGTTTGGCTGTAAGGCGAACAGAACATTTATTTCAGCTCCTAAGATTTGGTCTAATTATGTCAACACCAACGTTTGGCAGAGTGGGGCGGTGCTGAGGTGCTACTCACGCTGAGGCCTAGGGAGCTGAAGCAGGCTAGGAAGTACTGATTACACCTGCAGAGGCTTCAGGGAACCTCTGGGTGCAACTGGGTGTGTTCTTAGGGATGGTTGTGACATGGAAAGTCCTTAGCAATAACCACTGTTTTTTGCTCTGCTCTACAAGTCTGGGGTGAGAAGGGATTGATAGCCTTTAGCTTCCCTAATGAGGTTTGTGATACAAATTATGGGTAAATGAATATACAACTTCATAGCACTGATCCTGTGATGTGGCAGTTGGTCACCACAGAGTTGACTTGAGGTGCCATTACTCAGACTGCTGAGTATGCTGCGTTGGTCCACTTCCTGTGACACCTCATCGGCTAGAGAGGGAACAGATATAAACACCTTCTGAGTTTGAAAAGATGAATTAAGGAAGAAAGAGGTGTTCTCCAAGTTAATAGGTCAAGTTCCCCCTTGGCACCATTGGGATTTTTTTTTCCACCTATGGTCTTAAGGCAAAAGGACAGATTCCCCCAGAGTAACCAAGAAAAATGCAACTCTAGCCTTCTTCAGACTATTCAGGACACTCCAGAGTATGCAGGACAGGTGTGCTCAAAGCTACATGCTTTGGCTAGTTTCTTCTGTTACTTTGACAGAACTGTGACATTTATTTATTTATTTATTTATTTATTTATTTATTTATTTAAAAAGAGATTCTAGACAAGTGTTCTTGAGATAATTCTTGACTGCTTATGTAGTTGCTCATTAGAATTTACAGATTCCTAAGAAACAGGTCTCTCCAAAATTTCAAGCACTGGCCTCTGTAGAAGTATCTCTTCTCTGTGTAATTGCTTCTCTATGGGGAGGACGAGAACTCCCAAGAAGTTCTGCATGACCTCTCTGGCTCCATCCACAATGTCATCCCCAGCTGGATTGATGAACAGAAAATCAGTATTTCCCAATATCTGTAAGAGCTGAGGGAACTCAGGGCCACCAGGATGACCTTGAGGGGAACACAGAATGACTACTGTTGACAACTTGGTGATATCCACTTCCAATTGTCCTCTGTGTTTTCACCAACAGAGTCGCCTCAGTTCCCTTGGCTATGTTTGACCATGTCACTATTCCCCTTACCAATACAACACCCTGGTTACCATGACATTTTTTTTTTTTTTTTT
>NW_022196896.1:48245142-48247627 GCF_008632895.1 Mastomys coucha
TTTTTGCTCTGCTCTCCTGAAAAGTAACCCACTGGGAAGAAAGATATCAGGTTCCCCAAGTTGATGTAAACTCTACAAGTTGCCCAATCTTTAGCCAGAATAAGAGAGTTCCCTAAGGCTGCAACAATGCCATGTATCAAAGCAAGAGAAATTCCCTTTAAAGATTCTGTGACATAAAAAAATAAAAGAGTCTAGAGTTGATGGATAATCCTGAATACAAAATAAATCCTTGAGGCAATTTGTGTGTGCATAAAGCATATTCTTAATATGCAGCCAGTGTAACTTACCTAATACATGCCTATTTTAGCATAAGCCAGAAGCCCAACATGGATGGAGGAGCGAAAATACTCAGGGTCAGTAGAGTTCACAGATGGCTAGGTAGCTCACCTAGAAGATGCGCTGGGAATGAAAAGTTGTATTCAACCAAGCCAAAGGGTTCTGAATGCAGGCAACTCATTTTTCAAAATTTATAACAATTTTTCTCTCTAAATTGGGGTTTCTAACCAACAGATTACTAAGTATACGAAAAGTCTAAAATTGTGTGGACCCAAACCTTCCTAGCAGGAAAAAAATGCTCAGACACTTAAGACCAATCCTTTAGGATTCCTCTTTCCAAAATACTGGCTATTGTACGAGAAGAGATGCTCGATGCTAAGATATATGTCTGCTTCTGATTCATAGTGACTGGAGGAGGTAGAGGCCCTCTTTTAGGAGAAGTGTGGATGGATACTGTATATTCACATTCATTTTTTTATTGAAATTACCTTTAGTTAGTCTCACAACCCTTCAGTTCATTCAACTTTTGAGAAATGACTCTCATTTCTTTTTAAAGAAACTTTGAATCTATAAGTACAAAGTACAGTAATTAATGAAAGTGAATGAGTGGCTAAATAACAATCTGAGAAATTTTACCAGCATTTTTGCTATTACTATTACTTTTTGAAACCCTGTAGAAATTCAAAGTGGGGAAGATTTAGTAAATCTGAATGTTTTTACCTGCTAAAGAAGATAGCTTACAGTTTTTGACTCTAAGACAGGGACTTTAGTTTTACAATTGACAATTGACAGACATTCGGGCTTCTTAGCTATTAAAACCCACGGCTTGTTTCCAGGAAATGGCATAAGGAATTGGTTGGAATGGCATAAGATTTAACCAAGTTTGCCTTGACATTCATTATATCCTCCCCTCTTTTATATCAAGGAAACACTAGGGCTTATAAACTAGTTCAAAAGCATCAAAGAAGAAAGACCTTCAACTATTGGCAATTTTAAATGAAACTTAGGTAGGAGGTAATTTAATGGAGCACAGGTAATTTCTCAGTGGCTACACTACTGAAAGGACTATAATCCATTCCCCAGCACCCATTAGTTCGCAATAGTACCTTGGAGGCAGGCGAGGCCTCGTAAACTGCTCCCTTGGCTGTACGGTAACCTAGTAAATAACACCCTACCTATGCTCACACAAGCAACTATAATTAAATACTAAATTCCTAAATTCAATGGATAACACAGAGAGAGTAGGGGAGATAGAAAGAGAGGAGGAGGATGAGGGAAGGTAATAGGGGCAAAAAATGACTAAAATTTCATTATGAATGTGAATGCAACTGTCAAAAAAATACGAGAAAAGGAAAGAGAAACATGGGTCTAAGTAAAACAGCTCAGAAGAATTTTAAACATCACAGGGATGGAAATATTTTAATATTCTTTCTTCCAGGTAGGGATTCTTTTGCATATTTTTATGTTCTCCCAGGTTTTCTTAAGTGACATGTCCAGGGGCACCCCTGAGACTGACAATCAGAGAGAGCTTCCTTGCTGTAATTGCTTCTCTGTATTTATTGGTGGAAGATAATAGGGGCATATTTTAGTCCAGTACTTTTCAGACTTTAATGGCTATGAGCACCATCTGGCTTTCTTTGAAATATAGATTGCAGATCAGGAACCAAAAAGGGATCTAAGATCCCACACTTTGTACAAGTTTCTTCCTAGAAATCCGGTATAGATCTCACTCTGAGGAAACGGATTTTGGACAACACTCATCTGCATTTCTCTGTCTCTAATGGAGTATTCCTTACTTCCCTCCCCTCATAGTCCAGTTTCTGCACAAGTAACTTAAGGTGACCTACAACTAACCTGAGAAAATTAAAAAATTCATGCTCAGAAAAGACAGCTGTGAAGGGGTAGAGAGGTGGCTTCGCACATACAAGGGACCTTGATTCCTTTCCAGCACCCACAGAGGAGGGCAGCTCACAATGGCCCATAACTCCAGTTCTACATCTGACACTCTCTTCTGGCCTCCTCAGAACCAGAAAATAAGAGACCCAGGAGGTGGTGGTGCATACCTTTAATCCCAGCACTAGGGAGGCAGATGCAGGCACATCAAGGCTAGCATGGTCTAAAGAGCTAGTTCCAGGGAAACCCTCTCTCAAAAGAAAAAGCACACCAAATTAAACAAACAAGATAAACAAACGAACAACAACGAAAGAAG